>NC_079977.1:17913280-17915780 GCF_029852145.1 Microplitis mediator | reverse complement strand
TTTGATCGAATGGAAAACATCAGCCAATTTTTTCTGCAGCAATTTGAACCTAATTTTTTTTTTTAAATTCACATGTATATTTACTATTAAACGCTTAGAAAACTATGTTGCTATGTATAAAACTTATTGAATTCAATTTCTCTACGCACCTTTATGATCTCAAGGAATAGCTTTCATACTTGAAGTATGAATCTAAGTTCAGAAAATATCTTTCGAATGCCGTAAGAACCATCTAAATCGGTTCATTCATCAAAAAGATATGAGAGGTTTACATTCACACACACACACACACACACACACACACACACACACACACACACACACACACACACACACACACACACACACACACACACACACACATCCATACATACATACATACCAACATACAGACATCGCTCTGTAAATGTCAGAATAGCATCCTAGCACCTTCAAATGCCGACATATGATGAAAACCCGGTTTTTGAAAATCGGGGTGAAACCAATAACTTCCCGCATTTGTTGAAAATCGTCAACGCCTCTTGCGGGTGGGATTTCGTAAAATCCGTTCTTAGCTGACCTCTACTTGGTGGATAGAATATTCCTACCAAATTTCAAGTCTATATGTCTTATGGTTCCAGAGATATTGTGATGAGTGACTATATACGTGGAAATCGCTTATATACATGCAGAAAATATAATAACAAATATAATTGAAGTGATTAGCTACCCGTGTAAAAAAAATTTGTTCCAAAAAGATTCCAAAAAAGTTCCGCATGTGGAACTTCTAAACATGAGACAGATTAGAACTTCGAATGGAACTTTTTTGGAACGTTAGTCATTTTGATGGCCCGAGTCGAAATTTAAGTCGTAGATTCAACGTTTTGAACGTTGAAATCGTAGATTCAACGTTTTGAACGTTTAAATCGTAAATTCAACGTATTGGACGTTGAAATCGTAATTTGAACGTATTGAACGTTGAAATCGTAATTTGAACGTATTAAACGTAAAAAATATAGATTCAACTGTTTAAAAAAAATATATGATCCATAGTAAAAATTAAAAGTTACGAAAAAATGACATATACCAATTCATAAAAAATAACCTATGGGCTAAATTTAGCTAAAAGCTTTTTCTAAAGATTTGATTGAGTTAATTTTTAGATACTTGCTTATTCAATCAACTAATAAAATCACAGATGATTGAAATTAAGGAAGTTATTAAATTGAGATTGATTTTTGAGAGTCAAATTCTTATTCAATCTTGATATTTTGAGATCTTTGAAAACTATCAGATTGATTTTCATTTGCATTTCAAAAATATTTTGAAGATTTGGAGCTCATTTATGGATTTTTTCAGTAGGCAATTTCATTTTTGGTGCACAATTTCTAGTTGAATATCAAAATTTTTTTTAAAATTTATAAATTTTTTTGAAAATTTGTCAAAATTGTGATTATCAACTTTTTTTTTTTAATTGTTCATTTTTTTATGTATTTTTCAAGAAAAAAAATAT
The DNA here is from genome assembly GCF_029852145.1 of Microplitis mediator. Lineage (NCBI taxonomy): Eukaryota > Metazoa > Arthropoda > Insecta > Hymenoptera > Braconidae > Microplitis > Microplitis mediator. The sequence continues at coordinate 17,914,288 of NC_079977.1, read as the reverse complement.
ATCAATAAAATCAAATAGAAATTTCGTTCAAAAAAATTAAAATTAAAATCATTGGCCCCACTTGTAAATATTTATTGGAAAGAGTTTGAACATTTTGAACCTATCGGAAGTAGAATTTTTTGAAATCTGTTTTGAGATGATCTCCTCGTGAATAATAAAAGATTCCTACCAAATTTACAGCTTTTAGAAGCTATATTTTAGAAATTATGATTTTTTATTGTTAACCCACCTTCGCGATCCTTATTAGGGGTGGTTCGTCGTAAAATCCGCTCTTAGATCATTTCTGTATCACATACAGAAAAGATAAAACTTTCACTACATTTGGCCACAATAGGAGCTATAGTTTGGAAATTAAAAATTTTAATAGTTAACACCCACCCCCGCAAACCCCGCTGTAAGGTGAGCTATCGTAAAATTCGTTTGTATATTATTTCTACATCTCTCACAGAAAATTCCTACCCAATTTGGATCCTATAGAGCTATAGTTTAAAATCAGGAATTTTCCATTGTTAAAGCCCCCGCAATCTTTTTCGGGGTGAGATATCGTAAAATTCGTTTATGAATTATTTCTACATCACATATAAAAGATAGCTACCAAAATGGGAGTATGTAGCACCTATAGCTTAGGAATTTAAAATTTTCATTGTTAACACCCACCCCCGCAGATCATATTGGAAGTAGGTTGTCATAAAATTCGCTCTTAGATCATTTCTACCTCACATATAACAGATTCTTACCAAATTTAGAGCATATAAGAGCTACACCTTAGAAATTAAAAATTTTCATTGTTCACCCACCCCCGCAACTCCTGTGGCGTGAGCTATCGTAAAATTTGTTCATAAATTATTTTTACATCACTTAAAGAAGATTCCTACCGAATTTGAAGTCGATAGGAGCTATAGCTTGAAAATTTTAAATTTTCATTGTTAATACCCACCCCCGCAACCCGCTGAGGGGTGGAATATCGTGAAATTCGTTCATAAATTATTTTTCCATCACTTATAGAAA
>NC_079977.1:17810780-17905780 GCF_029852145.1 Microplitis mediator | reverse complement strand
CCATGCACCACCACCCACCGAATCAAGAAAGAGCTATCAATCTGTCAATCCTTCCGGTGTCCGGGCCTGGTGAGGTTTCCCGTGTTGAGTCAAATTAAGCCGCAGGCTCCACTCCTGGTGGTGCCCTTCCGTCAATTCCTTTAAGTTTCAGCTTTGCAACCATACTTCCCCCGGAACCCAAAAGCTTTGGTTTCCCGGAAGCTGCCCGCCGAGTCATCGGAGGAACATCGGCGGATCGCTAGCTGGCATCGTTTATGGTTAGAACTAGGGCGGTATCTGATCGCCTTCGAACCTCTAACTTTCGTTCTTGATTAATGAAAACATTTTTGGCAAATGCTTTCGCTTCTGTTCGTCTTGCGACGATCCAAGAATTTCACCTCTAACGTCGCAATACGAATGCCCCCATCTGTCCCTATTAATCATTACCTCGGTATTCCGAAAACCAACAAAATAGAACCGAGGTCCTATTCTATTATTCCATGCACACAGTATTCAGGCGAAATAAGCCTGCTTTAAGCACTCTAATTTGTTCAAAGTAAACGTACCGGCCTACCTCGACACTCAATTAAGAGCACCGCGATAGGATTAAATTGGACCGCCAAGTTTGACCTTAGCTAAATCCACCGGTAGGACGTTCCATAACATGTCAGTTAACACCGCGAGCGATGAACCAACAGTATGAAACACAGATTCAACTACGAGCTTTTTAACCGCAACAACTTTAATATACGCTATTGGAGCTGGAATTACCGCGGCTGCTGGCACCAGACTTGCCCTCCAATGGATCCTCATTAAAGGATTTAAAGTGTATTCATTCCGATTACGGGGCCTCGGATGAGTCCCGTATCGTTATTTTTCGTCACTACCTCCCCGTGCCGGGAGTGGGTAATTTGCGCGCCTGCTGCCTTCCTTGGATGTGGTAGCCGTTTCTCAGGCTCCCTCTCCGGAATCGAACCCTGATTCCCCGTTACCCGTTACAACCATGGTAGGCGCAGAACCTACCATCGACAGTTGATAAGGCAGACATTTGAAAGATTCGTCGTCGGTACTAGACCATACGATCAGCAGAAAGTTATTCAGAGTCACCAAAAGTAACGATGGACAAGCCACCGATTGGTTTTGATCTAATAAAAGCGTTCCTTCCATCTCTGGTCGGAACTCTGGTTTGCATGTATTAGCTCTAGAATTACCACAGTTATCCAAGTAAATGTGGGTACGATCTAAGGAACCATAACTGATTTAATGAGCCATTCGCGGTTTCACCTTAATACGGCATGTACTGAGACATGCATGGCTTAATCTTTGAGACAAGCATATGACTACTGGCAGGATCAACCAGGGAGCTTCGTTTATGTTTTATTAAAAAAACATTAGAATTACTCCTCTTTCACTTCAACATACATGTTAGTCTTTAAAAAATACTAACAATTGTTAAAGTGGTGCTGTTTAAAGCATTTGCTTATTACAACACTTGAAAATTTTAAATTAACATTATTTATTCACAAAATTGAATAATAACTTTTAATTTTCAACCATCCTCTCATTTTTGTAAATATTACTCTCGCTAGATATTTTTATCAAAGCGACTTGGTTTTTATACACGTAAACGTGATATTTTATTCTTGCTCGGGAACAAGTAAGTCAATACTCAGTTTCATATTTGTATACTTTTTTAAAGTTATACATAATATTATATAAACGCCGTAGCGATTTACCACATAAAGAGTCATTCAGTCATAGACATCGACCCGTGGTAGTGTTACGTTAATAGTATACAACTTGCCGTAGTCAGTATCTCTCAGCTCTTACTCGAGCCGCTTCAACTGACTACTCCTTCATACTAGTACGAGCCGGCGTCTAAAAAGATTGTAGTTGCGCACTAACTGTCAGCTGCGTGAGCGACGGCGGATACAACGGTAGCTCCCTGTATCTAAATTACCTGTTCGTACTTAATTATTTTTTCAATATAAAATTATTTATTTAAATACACATAGTATTATTATTATTATTAATTTTTTGTTTTTTTTTTAAATTAAGTAAATAAATAATTTTTTTGTTTTAATTATTTGACATTTTTGATTAAAAAGTCAACTACTTCTCAAATAAATTCTAATCTTATTTATCAATATGTATTATCTTTCATATATGTTTTTTAATATATATAATCATTTTTACTACATTTACTTGAAAATAAAAAAAATAAAAATAACGTTTATTTAAAATTTTTTCATACTTATATTATGTACTCTTATACAATCAAAAATTATTAAACTATAGTAGACTATATTAAATTCTTTTTTAGTTTCTACAGCTAAATATCCGAAAACGGATTAAAAATTATATACCTTTCTAATAAATCATTTTCAACTTTTATATTTATTTTTTATTTATATATGTAATTATAATAAGTAAATAATTTTAATTTTACTTATGTTAAACATTATTTTAATTGATAAAAGATTTCAATAGTATCGCATTTAAATATATAGTGTCTTTATTATAAACCAACTATTGATTTTTTTTTTTTTCACAACGGTCATAGTAATAATTCGAATTTTTTTTTATTACTTCGTTTCAATCTTTTAATGTTTTTTTATTTATTCATTTTTTTTTTTATTTAACGAAATATTTTAACTGTAAACGTAAAATCACTTCAAATTCTTTTATTCAGTCTGTTTTATGAATTGAAATTTTAAACTAGTTTAAAATCAAAATTAATCGATTTTGAGTAATTAATATGTATCCAAAGAAAAAAAAAATCTTTAAATTCATTTCAATAATATTTGTTGTTTATTAGCTTTTATTTCTGTTTTCTTAATCTTTTAAATGATCATTCGTTCCATTCTTATAAAATTTCATGTTAGATAGTTCTTTTTTTTTTTTTCCTTTTATTATTTAATAGTGACTATTTAATTTTTTTTTTTTGCAAAACATTTATATTAATTATTTGAATGAATACATTCAGACAAAAAAACTTATTTAATTGATATTTCTAAATATACAATAGCTTGATAATTTAATTTATTCGTTTTTCAACCATAATTATATGACTATACGAACAATTTGAATCATTATAATGAATCATTATAAATATTTACAACAATTTAATTTTCACTCAATAATTATTAATAGTAAACTTAAAAATAAATTATGAAAATCAAAAAAAAAATTGTATTCATAAATCGTAAATATCTAAGTCATGTTGATCAAGATGTACTGAATCATCGTGAGCTAACCGTTAGCTATTGTTAAATATGTTATTTTTAGCCTGGCAGAGATAATATTTCCATGTTTCGACGATTTTTTATTTTATTTTACTTATTTATTGATCCAAATAAATTCATTAGTCATAACTTAATTTATTAGTTCTATTATACATCGTTTGAAGCTTACATTCAATAAAAAAATAAATGATTTTTAAAATTATTCATGGCTATAGTACTGCATATTTTAGGTTACTCACTATTATATATCTTTCGATTTATCGGTAATATTCTACTTTGAACTTAGCAGTGAGATAATTGAAAATTTTACTAGCAAGTTAATTTTTTTAATTATTCGACATTTTTAATTAAAAAGTCAACTACTTCTCAAATAAATTCTAATCTTATTTATCAATATGTATTATCTTTTATATATGTTTTTTAATATATATAATCATTTTTACTACATTTACTTGAAAATAAAAAAAATAAAAATAACGTTTATTTGAAATTTTTTCATACTTATATTATGTACTCTTATACAATCCAAAATTATTAAACTATAGTAAACTATATTAAATTTTTTTTTAGTTTCTACAGCTAAATATCCGAAAACGGATTAAAAATTATATACCTTTCTAATAAATCATTTTCATCTTTTATATTAATTTTTTATTTATATATGTTTAGTTTAGTTTAGTTTCGTTTATTAATTATGCCAAGGCTCATGCCAAATGGCAAAGAAAAAAATATACATATGAATTTTTTACATTATTGTGCAATCAAAATTACATACATTTGAAGTGTTCATTCATAAAAATATTTTAAAGATAGATAAAGATGAATTTATATAAAATTATAAATGAATATAAAAAAATTTAATTTATAAAGATTTAATTCATGAAGAATTGAATTTATAAAGTATATATGTATTTATAATAAGTAAATAATTTTAATTTCACTTATGATAAATATTGTTTTAATTGATAAAAGATTTTCATAGAATCACATTAAAATATATAGTGTTTTCATTATAAACCAACTATTGATTTTTTTTTTTTTACAACGGTCATAAGTGGTAATTTGAACTTTTTTCATTTCTTCGTTTCAATCTTTTGATGTTTATTTATTTATTCATTGATTTATTTTTATTCAACGATATATATTAACTAAAAACATAAAATGACTTTAAATTCTTTCATTTAGTCTTTTTAATGAATTGAAAATATATTTTTACATTTACAATAGCTTGATAATATACTTAATTTGTTTTCTAACCATAATAATACAAATATACAAACAATTTAAATTATTATAATGAATCATTATAAATATTTATAACAACTTAATTTTTACTCAATAATTATTGATAGTAAACTTAAACGTAAACTAAAAATAAATTACGAAAATTAAAAAAATTTTGTATTTATAAATCGTAAATATCTAAGTTATGTTGATCAAGATGTACTGATTCATCGTGAGCCAACCGTTACTTGTTGTTAAATATGTTATCTCTAGTCTGGCAGAGATATCATTTCCATGTTTCGACGATTTTTTATTTTATTTTACTCATTTATTAATCCAATTAAATTAATTAGTCATAACTTAATTTATTAGTTCTATTATCCGGAACCTCAGAATATTCATCCTGAAGTTTGCGGATGACCTGGCGCTGTTGGGAGAAAGCCTGGAGGCACTGCAGGATATGTTGAACACAACGGCAAGGCACATGAAGAAGAATGGGCTAGAAATAAACACCAAGAAGTCCTAAGTGATAGTGTTCAGAGCAGGTGGAAGACCCGGGAAAAGCGAACAGTGGAAAATTGGAAAAGAGAAACTAGAAGTGGTTAAGAAATCCAAGTATTTAGGATACCGGTTTAATGAGAGAAACACAGTGAGTGTACATGTGAGGGAAATGGGAGCAAAAGCGAGAAGGACAGCCAACGCGGCATGGGGTGTCATGAAGAGAGCAAAACTGAATGGGCTAGGAAGGAGGCTCTATGTGCTAAACACGCTAGCAAAATCAGGATGCCTATATGGTATTGATATGTGGGGATTGAGGAGGGAGAATGAAATTGAAAGGGTGCAAAGCAGAATAGCGAAAATGGCCATGGGAGTAAACCAAAACACGCCAGACTATATATGGAAAATGGAAACGCGCAGGCATAGCGTACAGGTCGAGGTGATGAGAAGAGTGAGTGATTACATGCTCAAAATTCAAAATATGGAGGAGACCGGTGGCCAAGGAAAAGTCTAATGGAAGAAATAAAAGCAATAAAAAATGAAACACCAACAAAGTGGGGAGTTAAACTGGAATAAGCTCTGACGGGTGTAGGAGATGGAGAGACGCTGAGCTTGATCGGAAACAGAGAGGAGAGAGGGAAGGCAACAGAAATTGTGAGAAAAAACATACAAACGTTACAGGACATTGAAATCCAAGGTAACTGGAACAAAATAGACAACTCCAATTACTGGAAGAGCTACAAGGAGATAAAAAAAGAATTGGGCATAGAGAAGTATTGGAATATCAAAGAAATAAAGGTAGAAGACAAGGAGAAATGGACCAGGATCAGATGTGGTAACCTTGGAAGAACACAGAGCAAAGGGTTCAAGGACACAAAATGCAGAGCTTGTGACGTAGAGGAGGAAAATTTCAACCACATCTGGTCCTGTCCAGCAATCAGGAAAGAAATAAGTCGAGAAACAGTAGAGGCGATGGAAAAATGGAGCGAGGGAAAAAAGACGAACAGCTGGCCCAAGAAATAATGAAAGCATTAAGTGGGGAGCCGGTGAAAACAATCGTGCAATATGCCAGGGAATATGAGAAGCAAATGACCAAAAATCACAAGGAAGTGAAGAAGGTGAAAGGAAACCAAAGTTAACATAGGAAGTGAAGAAAATAAAAATAATATATGAAATAAATACAAAGTAAAAAATATATTTAAATATACGTAAGATGTAACCTGTAAAAAACGTAACATTGTACAGTTAAGGAAAATAAATAAATGAAAAAAAAAAAAAAAATACATCGTTAACAGCTTACATTTAATAAAATAATATATGATTTTTAAAATAATTCGTGGCTACAGTAGTGCATATTTTAGGTTACTAACTATCATATATCTTTTGATTTGTCGGTAATATTCTACTTTGAACTTATTAGTGAGATAATTGAAATTTTTACTAGCAAGGAGACCTATTGATTTAAGTATAAGCTCAGTTTTTAATAAGTATGTAGGTGTTTCTTGTGAATCCTTTTTTTTTTTTAATTATTCACCAACTTAATTTTATAATTTCTACAGCATTCAAAACAAAAACATTTTTGTATACATGTATATACGTAGAGACATATGTATATATATTAGGGTGCTTCATTTTGGAGCAACATTTTTTTTTTAAGTGCATTTGGAAAATATCATAGTTCAACACTAAAAAAAATATTTCGCGCAAGAAAAAAAATTTTATGTCGATTACAGACCTAGCTTATTGAAAAATTCGACTTTCCCATTTAAATAATACGGGAAAAAATTTTTTTTTAGCTTCAAGTATTGTTAACTCATTAAACAAATCAATAGATCAAATAGACTAATACATATTTTTCTTGGAAATTGAACGCTCTACAAAATAGGTCTCTTATCATTTTTCGATAAATCCATCTGTTCAAAAATTATTGGAGGTCGAAGTAAAGTTGGAGATCTCTTTACTTTGCCGGCGAAACTATCAGACTTATTACAAAATGTTGTAGGATCTTTTTAGTTGACAATTTTATTCTCTACAAATTATTATCTATAAAATTTTCCAAATTCCGCATTATTTTCTATTTATTTTCATTTTAATTTCAAGTTATTAAAAAAGTGGCTCTGATCGATTTCAAGAGCTCGACATTGAAATGGAAATAACTAGAAAACGATGTGGAATTTGAAAAAACTTTACGAATAATAATTTGTAGGAAATAAAATTGTCAACAAAAAAGATTCTATGACATTTTGTGATAAGTCTGATAGTTTCGCCGGAAAAGTAAAAGGATCTCCAACTTTACTTCGACCTCTAATAACTTTCGAACAGATGGATTTATCAAAAAATGATAAGTGACCTTTTTTGTAGAGCATTCAATTTCCTACAAAAATATGTATTAGTCTATTCGATCTATTGATTTATTTGATGTGTTAACAATACTTAAAGCTAAAAAAAAATTTTTTCCCGTGTTATTTAAATGGGAAAATCGAATTTTTCAATGAGCTAGGTCTGTAATCGATATAAAATTTTTTTTCTTGCACGAAATTTTTTTTTTTGTGTTGAACTATGATTTTTTCCACATGCACTTAAAAAAGACAAATGTTGCTCCGAAATGACGCACCCTAATATATATATACATTAGGATTTTGAACAGTGGGATTTATCAAAAAATGATAAGAGACTTTTTTTGTAGAGTGTTCAATTTCCTACAAAAAAATTCGTTGTGCATAAAAATCCGTTGATTGGTTTATGAGCTGGAAAATTCTAAAAAAAAAAAGATTTTTTTTTCCGTGTTTTTTAAATGGAAAATAGAAAAATGGATTGAGGCAAACCTTAATATAATTATTAAGAGCTCGGAATAGTACCAAAATTTTTATTTTTAGTTATACTTTCAATTTTTGGATACCATAAAAAAAAAAAAATTGTTTTTTTTTTTTTTTGAAACACCCTAACCTACACTGTCGAATCGATTTTTTAAAAGTTAATTAACTTATTTGTTAATAAAAAATAACTATTATACAGTTCAAAAATCGATCTTTTATCGATAGATTTCCTGGAAGATTCATTAAATTTAGAATTAATTAATACCGACATTGTCGAATTGATTTTTTAAAAGTTAATTAAGTCTTTAAAAAAAAAAGAGTAAATTACAAAAAAGATAAAAACTGATCTCTTACAAGATTATACTACACATAAATGTAGAAGTACGTGTAACGACAACACAAGTATAGGCCCATTCAGCTTATTGGCGCATGCGCGGTCGATACGCTGCTCTGTACTAAAGACAATGTCGCCGTCACAACAAAATTGACGCCAGGTAAATAAATTCATACCTGCTCGGACAAAAAATTTCCAACGCCAAAAATTTTTTTTTTAATACATTAAATCGAATAATGAGAAAAAAAAATATTTTGATCGATTAGAGTGGTTAAAAATAAAAATTTAAAATTTCGAATTGTTATTATTTTTTTATAAAAAATTAAAAAAAAAAGTTATCTCTGAGATTAAAGTTTATAATTTTATGAATAAAACAAAAATAAAATTTTTTTTAATTATCTTCATTTTTGACCTAGTTATGATTTTTTAAAGCTGTTTCGATCATCCCCTAATTTTCAGCCACCCTACTCTGTTAATTTTAATAATAGCCAAAAAAGTCAAAGGTCCATTTTTATGTGAAATTTAAAGTTCTACACCTTTGATTCGAGTCTTTTTTCTCTTGCTCTCACCGTCTTCTCAACATTTTGAAAATACACTTTTTTTGAATTTTTTTCAACCCTACCCGGGGTTGGTTAAAAAAATTTCTTCACTACTTTTTTCTAGACACTTAAGAGTAACTTATATCAAAAGTTCTGATGCTTGTCTCAAAATTCGCATTTAAAGGTCTTTTTTACTGGACTATATGTCTAAGGCGCAAAAATGAAAGTAAAAAATTTCAATTTAAAAAAAATATTTTTATTTATTATCCTTTTTCATAATTTTAATACAGAGGAAAATCATATGATTTCGTTATTGAATTTTTCTTTATATCTACATCATTATTTCATCTGAAAGTGCCTATTTTGAGCCCCATGCAACACAAAAAATAATTCTGGCCAAATTTCTTACGTTCTACTCCATAATATTTACTGAGATTCGGTCTAAGCGCGCTGTTGACAAGAATCTCAGTAATATTTACTAATATTTTCTTAACTTCCCGCTAAGAAAATTGAAAATTTTCAAAAATTCGGGAAGTTATTGGTGTCGGTCCGATTTGCAAAAACCAAATTTCTATCAGATTTTGACGTTTTGAGGTTCTAGGAAGCTATCCTGACTAATTTCACAAAGATGTCCGAGTGTATGCATGTGTGTACGTACGTACAATTGCCTTCAATTATCTCAGAAACCTGCCTTCGAATTGCCGCTCTTCACTGGCGCCAACTTTCACAGAAAGTTGGCGGTAAAACCTGTAGCCGAATGTTGCAAAAGCTATGAGATAACACAAAGTCCGACGCACTAGGCGGATACAACTGCAATGAATTGTTCAACTCACTCATGTTCAAATCCACAGACAGTCCCTCAAGACTAATACACAATTATGTGTGTCTAGCGTACTCATGAAACGATTACTCACAAATAATTATAACGAAGGTTTATTTTTCAATTTGGTTTCGATAATTTTTTTAAAGCTTTTGATTTGATAAGAGATGACAAGCTTTCAGTGTAGTCAAAATTTTATTTTGCTACGATGAAACAAAATTTTGAAATTGATCAAGACAAGTATGAATATGGGAAAATATCTATTATGATTAATAATTAATGCAAAAGTTGTTAAGGTTCTGAGAATAAAAATAATGATGATATTTTATATTAATGATTCCATACCTTAGAAATTTAATTATGATTGATAATGAGAACAAGTATTAATCAAGAATAATACAGTTATTATATCTTTCTATTGGCTTTAATAATTTAAATTAACCAACTCACAAAATATTTATTAAATAAAATTCTAAAATAATTCAGATGAATTTGGAGAGTCAGTAAGTTAGTATTAGCTTAAGTAAATTAAACAGAAATATTGTATTGACTTGTCAAGTTTATCCGTAAGATTTTTCGAATTTTTTTTTTTTTTGTACATCTAGTCAAAATTTTACCTAAAAGGTACAATGCTTAATGTATACTTAGTGCAAGACACGATCGTGTCTCTTGATATACATTTCAATATATAATTTTTAATTAATACATTCCCGACTAATATGCGATATGATTCCTACACTCGAACACGAGACGAGACAATAGGAAAAATGTTCTCATCTCGTCTCTTCTTGCGGCAACACTATCCCAACTAGAATTTTTCATAAGAGCCTGACGAGGTCCTTATCGGGTTATCCTTATTTCAAATAAGGTCCCAATCAGGGTATCCTGACGAGGATCCTGATATGGATGTAACGCTTAAGACCCATGAGGCCCTTATCGGGATTGCCTTAACAGGACCTTGCCAGGATATTCTCATCAAATCCTTATCAGGATTGCCTTATCAGGTCCTTTCAGGATATCCTCATCAAATCCTTGTCAGGATTACCTTATTAATTATTTTAAAAAAATATTAAATTGCAAAAAAAAATACGAGAATTTTGATTCGATCGAGAATGTTATCTATTGTATTGAGAGCATTAATTAGAGGAAGTAAACATATTTTTTATTAATGAAAAAATCCCGATAACTGCTGGGCTCGAACCTGCGTCCTTCCGATTCAAAGTCCTCGATGCTATCCACTGCGCTGACATCCACATGTGATCTTGAAAGTGTAAATATAATATTCATTATGATGTCAAAGAATAACTGATGAAGAAGTAAAAAATCTGTGCTGCAATGATTGACGTGATTTTTATATAATATTCTTTTGTACTTTGTTTAATGTTTAGCCTGTAAATGAAATATTTAAAGGGATGGGATTATTTATTTTTGAATAAGGATATCCTGATAAGGTCCTGATCAGAAACTCATCAGGTTGACCCGATGGCAAATAACTTTTTTGTGAATAGGGATATCCTGATGAGGTCCTGATCAGGAACTTGTCAGGTTTGCCCTAATAAGGCAAACCTTATATTAACCTGATAAGGTCCTTATGGTAGTTCAGGCTAATCAGGAAGAAATTCTAGTCGGGATAACTACAATAATCAATAGAAAAAATTACGATGTTAGCGTCGTAAATTTAACTGGAATTTATGTTCCATACATGTCGAACTTCTCTTCTATGGTAATCATGACCGTAATTCAATTATCGTACGATAAAAAAAATTTCAAACTCTTCAAACTTTTAGAAACGAGCTTCAGTCTCAAAAAATAAAAATAAAAGCAATTATTGATAAATTCTTTATGGTTCCTTGACCAATCACAATCACGATTTATTATTAGTGTAGACGAAATTTCTTATCTAAAGCATTTATATCTAATCCATAACTGCATTTAATCGAGTGGGAGTAAGTTTTGAAAAATAATAAGAGTAACCAGTTATATACACACGTTCGTTAAAATAACAAGTGCAATAATTGTATAGAATGTACGCGATAAAAACTAAATTATTGTTCAATATCATCATTGTGCTTGGCGCAATAACTATTAATGCTTTAAAAGTGCCATTACTAGAATTATCTGTTGGTGACATCATTGATATAAATGATTTCAAAGAATCTTCAACTGAAACCCTTGGTAATATATTAGAAGGTTATAAAGCAGTGGAATTTACTAAAACTGACCTTTTCATTAACATCCATTATACAACTGTCAAAAGAGAAAAATGTTTACCTCTAAAATCTTTAGTGTCTTATTCTTATCCGGAAATCATCATTGATGATACAGAAGCCGATCCAGTAGAACTATTTAACAGCACCGATAGGCTAAAGTATAATTACTTTGGTATTGGCCAAAGTTATATCGACGATAAATATTTATATGGTATTATTACATTATGTAAGACTAGAAAAATTCAAAATTTAAATATTCCAATAATTGATGAAGGGAATATTTCATTTAATAATAATCAAATGAAATATAGACTATTACTTGATAAAACAGCTGTTTTACGATTTAAAGGAAATAAAAGAACCCATTTTGTGACGTCTATTACTACCGGAGAGTGTCTATTCCAAGTAAGAAATTGTTTAAATTTAATTTGAAAGTAATGTATTGCGTGGCATAGAATGAAATAAGAGGTCGATAATAGAAAAGGGTTGAGTTGGCTACTCGAACCGAAAGCGTGGGCTAATGTCACCCGAAGTCTGAAATCTTGTTGAATTCCGTGCTATGCACCATAATTGCACGCCTCAAATGCGCGGCAAAATACTCGCACAAAGTAATTTCTACAAATCAGAGGATTAGTTGATTGTCTACTTGTTAATGATTCTTGAAAACTTCAAACTCTTAATTATCCCAATAATCCGACTCGAGGAGTATCGGTGTGAGCTGTTTTAGAGATAAAACTTATCATACACTTATCCAAACAATTAAAGGAACAAAAAAATTTTATAAATTTTTTAGTGATTTTTGGAAGGCTGTATTTTCGAAAAGAATGATCGTATCGAAAAAACAAAAAAAAAAAAAAATTGAAGCTTGAAATCTCTAGTTTGAAGATCTTTCAGCAAAATATTTTTTCAAGCTACAGTTTTTGCGGAATCATAAGAAAAAGGTCGAGACAAAATTTTTCGAAATTTTTTGGTTTTGTTTTTAAGGTCTACGGGGCCGGGAAAAATTTTTTCAAAAAAACGAATTCATGGCTCGTTTAGGAAATTTATTCAATTACAATTTGCTTCTTTTTGTTTCTCTGTACGTCAATTTGCTGCTGAGATATCAGCCTTCAAATGAAAAAGGATCCTTTTGTCTTTGATTATTGATATCTCAGCGAATAATGACCGCACAGTAATTTAAAGAGCAGTTTAAGAAACTTGAATAAAGTCCCTACAAGCTCCGTTTTCGATTTTTCGAAAAAAATTTTTTTTATCCTTGATATCCATTTGAAAAACCCTTAAAAAATGGTCATTTTCTGGTTTTTTAGTCAACTCATCGCTACCCTGCAAATATTGATAAAAAAAATAATGTTGCCAGGTAATTTTACAGCTTAATGTAGCCTCAAAAACTCTGGGAATTTTCAGATTGATCCATTGAACCGTTTGTCAGGTCCGATTACTCAAAGTTTTACAAAACAATTAAAGGAACAAGTTTTGTTCCTTAAATTGTGTAATCGTTATCAAAATGAATAAATCAATTTTTTTCGGATTTTCTTCCATTTTTGCGTTAGTTATTCAGTAAATGTAAGGTAAAGAGAAAAAAAAAAAAAATTTTCCGAAAAACGAGATAAAACAAGAATTTTTTTACTTTTTTTCTTGTACGTATTATTCAGTTTTTTTTTTTATTTTTTCGTTTTTCTGAAAAAATTTTTTTTTTTTCTCAATAACTTACATTTACTGAATAACGAACGCAATAATGGAAGAAAATCCGAAAAAAATTGATTTTTTTATTTTGATAACGATTACACAATTTAAGGAACAAAACTTGTTCCTTTAATTGTTTTGTAAAACTTTGAGCAATCGGACCGGACAAACGGTTCAATGGATCAATCTGAAAATTTCCAGGGTTTTTGGGAGTACATTAAGCTGTAAAATTACCTGGCAACATTATTTTTTTTATCAATATTTGCAGGGTAGCGATGAGTTGACTAAAAAACCAAAAATGACCATTTTTTAAGGGTTTTTCAAATGGATATCAAGGATAAAAAAAATTTTTTTTTTGAAAAATCGAAAACGGAGCTTGTTTTTTGTCTTCTAAATTTTTTTTTTTTATATTTTTTGGAAATTTTTTATTTTTTTTGTCATTTCTTTACATTTGCTGAGTCACCAATGCAAAAATTTGAGAAAAGTCCAAAAAAAATAAATTTTTTATTTTGATTATGATTACACAATGAAAGGAACAAAACTTGCTCCTTTAATTGTTTAGTAAAACTTTGATTGATGATTCCCAAAAAACGGTTCAATAGATCAATTTAAAAATTTACAGGGGTCTTGGGGGTCCATTAAGCTAAAAAAGTCCCTGGCATTATTATTTTTTTTATCGATATTTGCAGAGTAGCGGTTGATTTACTAAAAAACCAAAAAAAGTCATTTTTTTGTACTTACTTCTAATGAATGTTAAAAATAAAAAAAATTTTTTTTTCCAAAAAATGATGACAGGGTCTTGTAGGGAATTTATTTAAGTTTGTAACGCCGTTCTTCAACTCTCTGTGCAAACATTGGTACCTGAAATATCAATGATTAAAGCCAAAAGGATCATTTTCTGTTTGAAGGCTGATATCTCTGCGACAAATCGTCCTACGAGGTTAAACAAAAAACCAAATTGAAGCTGAATAAATTTGCTAAACGAGCTATGCATTTGTTCAGTTAAAAGAATTTTTCCGCGGTCCGTGGGCTCTTCGGAAAAAAAATATAATTTAGAAATTTTTTGTCTCGCGGTATTTCTCATGTTTGCACAATAACCGGAGCTTTAAAAAAATTTTGAAAAAAAATTCACCAAAACTAGAGATTTTAAGCTACAAAATGCTTCTTTTAAAATCTTGATACGATTATTTTTCACCAAGTTACAGCCTTCCAAAAATCACTAAAAAATTTATAACATTTTTCTGCTCCTTTAATTTTTTGCATTAGTGTATCTTAAAATTTGCCGTCCATATTGAGACAATGTGAATTGTATTCGTCGTTCTCAGCCTTGCGGTTACCATTTTTCCCTGACTCGTTGCCGTCCGAAACTATACAAGTCATAGTGCCGTGGTCACATGACTAATTATCACGTCGACGCATGTCCGTAAGGATAAAGTAGGGACCGAGTCCCGAGGCTAGTCCTACACCCAAAATTATCGGTCAATCACTTCGATCCTGGATCAATTAGTAATAAGATCCATAGCTTATTCACTATTGTAATATACTAGCAATTTACTATTCATCCTATCTATATCCTATTTTACTGGTAAGATCCTTAAATAGTTTACCAAAAGTATTATTAATTAAATTATAAAAATAATAATTCGACCATCAATAAGAAATACCTTTAATTTTATAAGCCGTGAGGTAAGTCAATAAGATTTTAACATACGTTGCCCACTGCTCTGTCCAGGTAAAATAAAAATGTGTTAGAGGCCAGCCTAAGCCAGGGTTCAACCCGCAAATCCTGGTGGCTGCTGGTAAAAATCGCGAAGACAAAAAGCGATTTGTCTCAATATATGCATTAGTTGCGTAAATGAACTTAATATTACCAGGGAAAAAATTTTTTTATAAAATTTTGTCAAGTTTTATGAAATTTTGTAAAATTTTATGAAGTATTATAAAATGATTTCTATTTCCGGGACGGGTCACCCATCCAATTGATGTCCAACCTCGATGCTGCTTAACTTTTGTTATTGAAGAATCGTAGTCTGCTCCGCTCGTCTATTGGTCACTTGTAGCTTAGAAAAATTCGTGGCTGTATTTATGATTACTCATGAATTCTTATCAGCCATATTTCATAGTATTAATTTATAATTATAAATAAAAAAAAAATTTGAATCATTCAACTAACGACTGTTTAATGGACATAAAATTTTAAAATTAAGTAAATTTATTGATTTTTAATGATTTATATTTTTGAATTGATGGCGAAACCTTTGAACTTTTTCTTGAGTAACGACGATTTAATTTGAATTGCTAGGTGACAAAATGAAAGTTTAAAAACATTAAATTCAAAATTATCACATTATGTAATATATATATATATATATATATATATATATATATATATAAATATGTAAGAGAAAGGGGTGGCGGGGGTAGGCAAAACGAGGTACTTCTAAAATTTTATAAAAAAAATTTTTTTTTTTAAATCTATTATAACCATCCCAAAATTACATATATAATTATAATAGAGCATTATTTTGAATTTTTTTCGTTAAACTTTTTTAAGAATCGAGTGCTCGTCGAAAAATGTTAAAGACTTTTGTATTATGATAAAAACTATTAAAAACTTTTTTATCTTCCTTTGCATCCAATAATTGGGTAAAATATAATTTTTCTTAATTCAAATAATTTTCAAACCACGGGTCGATGTCGAATTTTCCTTATGTTACAATATAACAAACAATCATAATTCAACTACATGAATATATAAAGAATAGTTATTTTCATTAATATTATGCTGCGATGATTGTTTGTTGCAAGAACGTTTTTATCACGAGGATATTTTGTCGGGGATTTTTTGTTTTGGGGCCAAAACGCAGAGGACCATTAATATGGGTGTGCGAATACATTTTGAAGCTATCAACACGAAACGCAAATCAAAAAGTAAACATGTCGCTGCAAAAATATTCACGCGATATTTTAGTGGGAATTACAATTGTTGAGTGACAATAGCGATTCGTCTAACGGTAGACGCAATAGTCTCTCTTATCATCAATTTATTCATCTCCGACTTTTTCGCACGTTTCTCTAAGAAATTTAATATTTTTTTAATTAAAACTTCGATACCAAAAATGATGATCGCCCAAGCCGAGGCAAGTGTCATTGAAATGTAAGCTAATTCGAAATCCTCGAGATCTAGTTGATTGTAGTTTATTAATGCCTTGATTCTTTCAATTTTGCGTTTTCGTTCCAACAAAATTTTATGAAATTCACGTCTTTCAGCGTAACTTAAATGACCGGTTTCGAACAATTTAAGTGCAATCTTATTGATTTTTTCATTTAATGGAAAATGTCTATCAGTCTGAAAAACGTGATATTTTTTGGAAAGTTCCATCGAATAGTGTAAATTTTCGTCAATGTGTTCGAGTCTGGTATAGTCAAGTATACATGCAGCAGAGGCATTGTTTCTAACATTTGTCAGACAAGCATCTTGATCATAGTCTTGAAGTAACCAATGCCAATAGTTGGCAGAAGAATCATCATCCCATAGTTGACTGTCACGTAATTCGTTTGTGATTTCGTGAAACGTAAAGTAGACGTGATAATTATGATCATGTAAGTCCCTCAAACTTTGGACATTTCTATGTCCCGGTCTACTTAACAGAGAAATCACTTGCCCCTGTAACACCGGATTGAAAATCAGTGCAAATAACGTTGAGCTCATGAAAGTGATACGCATTGAGAGTCGGAGAATTGGAGTTGACGTTCCCATGTCGAGAAGAAACGTTAAGAGATCTAAAACGGTCGCACTGAAATCGTACCGGTTGTTGAGAAACATCATCAAAAAAATAAATGTTAAAATAACAGATAACATAGCTATTTTTTCAAAAGTAAAAAAACTGTCAATAACTTGATCGATCGAGAGTTGGTATAAAAGTTTGTTTTTGTGTCACTATGATGTATCCCCCTTGCTCGAAGTATGGGATAACGTTATCTGATCCCTTTATGGAAGTGTCAAATACCTCTGAATTGCTAGTGGATATTTGTAAATGTCCGAGTAACGCCTCGCTAAGGAAATCAACAGGAGTAATGTTCATAGCTGACCATAAATTTTTATAGAAAATTTCCGTTTTTCGGAAACGCTTATTTTCAGTAAACGATTCGGAAAGTTTGTATCCGTTTAAGAACTCTGCTTTATCAAAAGTTACTCTTGAACAAATTTCAGTATCTGGAACGAAAAACGAGTATTTAAAAATATCTTTAAATTAATAGATTCTAAAAATAGAAACTCGTCGCTAGTTTCACTTGTATTGATAAATTTCTAACTCGACGTTCCCGGGACATATATAAACCGAAATGATCGATTCTTACCGTTAATAAACGACATTTTGTAGAATGTGCATACATCACATGGTTTGTCTAGAGTTTCGATTTTCTCCCAGGGTTCAGGGGCTCGATCTCCGAAAGGATTCATGGTGTAGATTATCGTATTGTTGTCAAATTCGTTGGGGCATAAGAAATATGATGAAGAAATTTGTTGTGTCCAAAGCCATTCCAACGCTTTCCATGCATCGCTGCACTGGTTCCCAGTAACCAAAAATGTTGTCGTGCTGCTCCAATAATTTGATGCCTCGAATTGATATTTGATGTGAGCGATTCCATGTGAGAAACACTAAGAAAAACATTGTTTTTTACAACGAGAATATGATCATTAAATAAAACTTCAACTATACAATAGTTACAGAAGCAATATAATAACATTACTTTAATTATTATAACTATAATAAACGTGTTTCTCAGTGGGACAAAAAAATTACATTTCCATAGCTTTTCATAGCTGGAAACACTAATACACGCATGCTCTACTAACCATGTTTCCTTTCAGTTCCTACAAATGATTACAAAGTTCGATCTACTACGTCGACTAGAACTTACGCAAGAAATTTTTAAAGACAATCTTGTAGTAGTCTAATGACGTATTATGTACGACTTTCACATGTTATTATATACAAGTATATTCTAAATGTTTGATACACGACGCAGTTTTTGTTAGAAACTAATGCAGGAGTCTTTCAAGGACACATGTCAACATGACTTGCAGCAGATTTTTTCAAAATTGTCATAGAAATAATCGTATATCGTGACAGTCATGCGAGTCAAATTAATTCAATTATATAAGTGGTTGAAGCAACTACTTAATATTAAGTAAAATTAAGCCAGCTATACTGAAATGTTTTTATTTTTTTTTACGCCACAAAAAGCTTTTTACTCCACGAATACCCTGGAAAAACGGTTTAGATCTGACCATATATAATTATATCTAATTAGATTTGACAAAGCATATACGGCCGGATCTTTAACTTGTCTCTATCTGATGAGATCTGGCCAGAACGGATCAGATATAATTATATGTGGTCAGATCTATACTTTTTTTTCTGGTCTCCCTATTAACAGAATTATTGAATTGAAAATAAAGACAGTTTTAATTCGATCCGTAATGTAATCTAATGTATTAGGAACGTGACTCAGACGAATTATACATGATTTTGAATTATGAAAAAATCCCGGTGACTGCTGGGCTCGAACCTGCATCTTTCTGATTCAAAGTCTTTGATGCTTTCCACTGCGCTGTACCACGTATGCGATCGCGTGATTGTAAATAACTAGATATGAACTATTTTCAATAAAAATCCAATGTACATACGATTGTATCTGAGCAGATATAATAAGTTCTGATTTCATTAAATGTTGTATTTAATTCCGATATAGTTATATCTGATCAGATCTTACAATATGTACGCCAATCTGACTATATTTAAATCATGCCTGATATTGTATCGAGCCCAGATCTGATTATATCTGATTAGATCTGGCCGGACATAAACGGTGGTTGGCTAGACATAATGAAGTCTGATCGTATCTAAATATAAGGTCTGATCGAATATAATTATATCTGGTCAGATCTAAAACATTTTCCCCGGGTATATAGTTCAACTCAGTATGATCATTAGCCTAAAATGTGTTACTTTTATAATTATCACGTTCATAGATACCTTCAACGAGAAACCTTCGAAGCACTCGCCTTTAAGTGAATCGGCTGACAAAATAACAGTCGGGTAAGATGGAAACACAATCAAATTTGAATCATATTCGTATTTCTTCCAGTTTAATTTGGCATCTATTGTAATAACAGAAATGTTACCTTCTTTATTGTCTTGCATTCCATAAACAATATCAACCAAGTCTTTAGTTATAGCCACAGGATTCAGTCGATTAACCCAGTGAACACATGACCTTATTTTGACGTCATACGTAGGTCATAGCAATGTCACGACATTTGATGTAAATTTGATGTCAATCTGACGTTCTACATGACTTTAATATGATGTAAAGCTTGTGACATCATATTGATGTAAGCATGACTCTTGTACGATGTCACAGTTATGACTAATGTATTACGTACGTTTGACATAGAATCTACATCACATTGTTATGTAGTAATAAAGTCATTATCCGTATATCATAATGACGTAATTTAAAAATCATACATTTATGTCAGTAGCAAAGTCACGGTTATACGTAATGTGGATGTCACTCTTAAATCATATCTTTACATCAATGACAAGTCAGTATTTTACGCAATGCTGATGTAATGTCCGAGTCATAGTTTTTTATCATCTATTTATTGAAATAAAACAATCATAGAATGAATTTTCAAATATGTGTAAATGTGTGAAAATAACAACTAAACGTCGAACATTTTTGAGGTCAAAGTAATCGATAAACTCGATAATAGATCATTCAGACGTTTTAGATTAAAACATTAGCGTGAGCATAAAAAAATTTACTTTATTTTTTTAAATGATATATCGAAAATATCATTCAGGATGACAAAGAAAATGTAACGACAGTTTGAACTCTTTTACTATTATGATTTTAAAGTTTAGTATCACAATTTTTTAATCGATTGAATTTCATACGATTTTGTGAAATTATTTAATGTTTCGCAAAATTTTATATAAGATTTTTTAAATTTCACATCACAACAAAAAATTAAAAAATTTGATGAAACTTAATGAAATTTTATACAATTATCATCAAGGTCGACAAATATTGCTTCTATAGAATTTCATATAAGTTCATGGAGTTTTTTAAATTTTGTAAAAATCCATCACGAAAACTTATTAACTCTGTCTTTTCCGGCATTTCACTCTAAATACATCAATTAAGCACGAGATTTGAACTCTCGTGATGTGGACCAGTGAGCAACGTTCAGGACTACCAGCCAAGAGGAGCCGTGTTCGAACCCAGCAGCCGCCCAGGATTTTTTCATCATTTAACGTTATCTAATCTTGTTTCAGAATTCACAATGCGTTCGCGCGGTAATAATCAAATCAAAAATTCGGTATTTCATTTTATTATTTTCTTTTTCAAAATATTTTTTCCGAATTGATAATTTTGACATCACCCATATGTCATATTGACGTCATAGAAGGTCACACAGACATCACATTTACATCATGCATACGTCATTAGTTTTACATCATAATCTTACGTAAAAAAGTGGGAAATAATGAGTCACACCTGACTCATTCGTGACTTATATCATACGTACATGATTACATAGCGTAACGTTACTCTGACGTCAAATTTACGTCAATGTGTTTACTGGGTTGGAAAAACACAATTTCAGTGATCGCCGCTGTTTAAAAGAAATGATTCAATCAATTAATAATTTTAATATTATTTATTACATTATAATAACAATATGTTACCGTGTGATTGTGTTCAATCGGAAGAGCGTTTACTGTTGAAGAATTCAAGATATTGATTTCACTGCACTCAATGACACTTACGAACAAAAAACACCAAATAGCTCTGTTTACAAACCCTCGCAGATTTGAATCACGGTGGAAACACGGTGGGTTTGTTCCATTTTACCACTGTGATTACGCGGTGTATCCACCGTGATTACACGGTGGCTTGACCACCGTGTATACACGGTGTTTCCACTGTGATTACGCGGTGGATACACCGTGGAAACACGGTGGTGAAATAGCACAAAGCCACCGTGGAATCACGGTGGATACACCGCGTAATCACAGCGGGAACACCGTGTATACACAGTGGTCAAGCCACCGCGTAATCACGGTGGATACACCGCGTAATCACAGTGGATACACTGTGTATACCCGGTGGTGAAATGGAACAAACCCACCGTGTAACCACAGTGGATCCACGATGTTTACACTTTCACGGTGTTCCCACCGTGATTCAAATCTGCGAGGGAACGTCATCATACTATTTTTTAAATGACTCAAATTTCTATGTAAATCATTAGTTACTTGTTGTTCATTTTTATTGATTTGTAAAATAAAATCAATAGACGGACGCTCGCCAAGTACGAACCTATGCTCATTGACTTTGCTCTCGTCACTAACGCAATGGTATCAATAAACAAATGATGTTACCACTTACGTGGTTGCAAAGGATACGTGTCCACTTGTCATTCGATTGCATGTGTGACCAATCATTCTAATGCACATACTCTCATCCTACTTCTACAATTAATAACCACTCCTGACTATTGTTGCGTTGCGCAAAATCGCTTTACGGGTAAATATTCTTCCTTCAAAAAAATAAGTTGCCCTGCAAAATTGCAGTCATTTTGAAAGTTTTTGAACTCCAAGGAATATTGTCGTTAATAACAAAACAGTATTATGACGTCTAAAATCAGTAGTTCTCGATCCTGAGTTTTGACCAGAATGCGATACCGGCAGTTTCAAGGCTACTCGATAAAGTTTACATTATTTCTTAAAAGATGCAGGAACTATTTTCAAATACACGAATTTGATTCCCAACATTCCATCAAAGGGTCGAAAATTACAATTAATTTTCTGTGAATGTTTCCCGGAATATTGTAATCTCTATCTAAACGAACCCTTAATTCATCAATCAATAAATCCATCGCTCTAATTGAAGCGCTCACGTAATACACTAATTAAATATTTAACGGTAGTAATATTGTATTAAAATTTAATATCTAGGTCATGAGGCTCCCGACTATAAATTATTCCCAAGCATACATTGGGACCCCATTGGGTATTTATAGGGCAAGTCCGATAGGGTTATCCCTATCGGGATGTGATTGAGAACATATCGGGTAAGCCTAACAAGAAAATAAAGAAATCGCAATTGGGTTTACCCGATTCGGATAGAATTGGGAACTTGTTGGGATGACCTGACCCGACCCCAAAATTAATAACTTGCTGTTCGTATTACCCAATTGAGGAACAATTGGAAACACGTTGAAAAAGCTAAACATGGAATTTCTAAAAAAAAAAATTTACTTTTAAAAATTTAAAATTATTTTTAAATGCAAAATATTTCGTTTTATTATGTATTTCAATATGAAAAAAAAAAAAAAAAAAAAAAAAAAAAAAAATTGATTTAACCGTAAAAATAAAGAAGAAATCCAGGCATCGCTTGGTCCTACGGGCCAGTCCTAAAATTTCTTGCTGTTTTCGAGCTCAAGGACCCCGAAAATATTGTGAATACTTTTCTGAGCTCGTCGAGCTCGTAAACGCTCTTGACTGAAATTGTTTTCTATGATCTTTTCAAGCACACACAAGTTAAGTTATATAGTCAAGTTTGGAAAAATAATCTAAAATAAGTAATGAACAAGCAATTTTTAAATTTTAATTCACGATTATCTTTAATAAAATAAATTTATTCAGGCAGAAATCAATGTCAGCGACCAAAATAAGGATTTAAATGAGTTTTGACTCAGATCAAAGCACATGCACTTCAATTTCAGGTAATAAGTTAATTTTCACATCTATTTTCATGAATAAATTGAATAATACATACATATAAATACATATATATAGAAAGTGGACACAGAAATAATGTTGTCACCAATGCTTTGATGTATATGATTGCCGTTGACAATTTACCTTTTTGCACACCCGAAAAAAAGGTTTTAAGACATTTATTAAAAAACTACAACCTCTACAAACTCCACCATGTGAGCCAACGCTAACAAGACGTATGGATACCAAATATAAAGAATTTACAGCAAAAGTTAAAATAGGACTGCAAGAAGCCAATTCAGTTTGTTTAATGACCAAAATTGGGACACACCAACATGCAATGTGCAGTTATCTTGGACTTACTGTCTATTATTTAAAAGGTTAATTTTTATTATCATTTATTTCTTAATAATTATAGACTTAATTTATGACGTTATATAATAAATTTTTTGTAGAATATTAAAATTAATACAAGAAGTAAGAACGAAATGGAATTCTTGCTACGAAATGTTAGACCGTTTTATTCACTTAGCTGATTACGAAGGCCGAGTTCTTCTTAAAATTCGAAGAGATAAAAGTTCGCGATCAATACCACCGAATTTTTTCAGATCCGATATTATAAATACGGCATTGGTTTATTTGAGAACAATGGACTGGTGGAAGTTATCATTGAGTCAGACGCTAGTAGGTTATGTTTGTTAAATAAACAAGATATCTCACTTTTGGACTCACTTCCAGGATATACCGATTCCTGATCAATTGATTATATCCACAAGTCGAAAGAGATATTTGACTGTCAAGGAAGGAATCGGTGCGAATTTTCCCATATGATCACCTACACGGAAAAAAATGTGTAGTTAAATTTACTACAAATGGAGTTCCATTTACTACACTGACTAGTAATATTTAGGATAACTACACGTTTAGTAACAGTTACTAGTACACTGTGGTACACAACCTGTAGTACCATTTACTACAGTAAGTAGTAATAAGAACTAGCATTAAACAACCACTGTGGTTCATTTTACTCCACAACATAGTAGAATATATTTTATTCGTAATGTATTAATTAAATATCTGTTAGATAACGATCATTAGTTTTTATGATATTGAAAACGTTATAAAAATATAAAAATTAATTTTAGATTCTTCAGACTTACAGTATATCAAATTAAAATGATATAAAAACGAATTCATTAATGAATAACTTAAAATAATAAGGACTTAAATTTCAAAAGCCTACTTTTTATCAATACCCGATAATGATAATTTTAAAAATATATTTGTAATTAATAAATTCTCGTATAAGCATAAACTTAGAATAATTAAGTATTAATTTTTATTAATAGAAAATATAAAAAACATCGATTTAAAAGTTATAATTCTAATAAATAACAAATACTCAATAGGCAATGATTAGAAAAATTGCATTAAAATCACGATGCACTGATAAGAGCATAGAAATAAAATTTAATAGAAGTTGTAGGTGAGGTAAGCAAAAGGAAGAATGACAGGTAATACAAAACAAATTTTTTTGTATTATATTTGTTATATATATATTTTTTTTAAATTATATAAATTATAATTGCACGCCTCGATTTTTAATTATGTATATAAATATTTTTAATTATATATATTATTATTTATAATGTTTTATAATATTATTTATAATAATAAATACAATGACACAAGTTGAGAATACCCACAGAATGGAGTAAAAAAGTTATAGGTGGCGCTGTTATTTTCTTCTTTCAATCATTTTACCACATATTGGAGTAGATTGTACAAGTAATCTGGTATTGTATACTCCAAAAATAGTAACAGATACCAATTCATATAAAATTGTGTGGTTCCCAAAACCACAAAATAAGTATTTTATACTACATTGAGTAGTTGTGGAAACTACAAAGTTTTACCACATTACAGTAGTAAGCAGAACTCCTATAGTAGTAAAATATCACGCACACTGTGGCTTATGTTACTACAGTTGTCATTGCGGCGACCACAAAGTGTAGTAAAATTTTTACTAGTTTGGTGTGGTAAATTCTACTCCAGCATTTTTTCCCGTGTGGATATGGACACATATTTCTATTTTAAATTGAAAAATCGATATCGTTGTTATGGTTTCAAATACATATACATATTTTTTCAATGTATCCTTGACGTAAACCTTGAAAGATGGAATCAGTTGTTGGGTGACTTTATTGGTTACAAATGGATCGGTATACACTTTGCAAGCACTCGATTGCTGAAGTGGACAGAACAAATAGTAAAAAGACATAAAGATGCCTTTAGATAACAGCAAGTATAAATATTTTGTCACGATCAATTGTCATAAAAAATATATTTTGCAACAATAACTGTTGTCATAGATACACTTTGTGTTTTTATATATTTCTGATCATTTGTAAAGCCAGTAGTTATTCTGCTATCGCAGTATACTGACGAACTTAAAAAATTATCCATCAAAACATGTCAAGGAAATTTATTGTTTGAAAAAGAAAGTATCAGATTAATTATTTCATTGTATTTAATGTTTTTTTCTTCAATAGAGATTAAAGTGAAAAATATTTAGGTGTTCTATGACGGAATAATGGAGTGCAATAAAATAATATTATTTTATTACTGTTTATTTATTGTCAATGTTTCGTGCAGTAATATCAAAATTAACGCGTCTTCACCAGAAGACAATCCATCAAACCGTCTCATTAGCGATGCGGTAATTTTTATTATTAATTTAGTTTTTTTTAATTTATTTCTAATAGGCGATTAATTATTAAATTATTTATTATAACCAACAGAGAGAAATAGTGGAGAAATGGTTTACAAATAATTCAAATCCAATTATAATGAGTACTGATTTGATTAATGACGATCACGAAGTAAAAATTTCGTCTGATATTATTAATATTAATTCATCGTTAATTATAATTAACGAAGATTTCAAGCCAACGATAATCGAAGGGTACATTCCTGCTTATCCGACGTATGTCCTTTTGTTTAAATCGTTTCTAAAACTGACAACGCTTATTGGAGAGTTAAGGAAATCAAAAATCTGGAGTATCAAGTCTCCGTTTTTTGTCCTTGACACTACGAAAGATCCACTTTGTATGAATGCTCAACCCGTACTAGGAATGCTATGGGAATTTGATTTATTATCTGCATATTACTTGTGTTATAACAATGACAGAGATTCGACAATTGTTTACACTTTAAATCCGTTTACGAATTTCGCTCCGTCACAATGGGCCCCAGTTGATGCTAGTGATGTATTTGTACATAAACCTGAAGAAAAATGGACATTCTACAGCCTAAAATATTCGAAAGGTATTTATTTGTTTTCAAAACGATTGTGTTTTATATTTTTTAAATTTATTTAAAACTATATATTTACATACGCATTCATTAAGGCAATGGAATTAGTTTGAACTTACTAGCTATTCGTATCGAATCGAATTGAACTTCAAGTCGAATAATTCGGATAACTCGTAAGTTTTCGAATAATTTGAAACTCTTCGATTTAGTTAAAAACGTATGAATAATTAAAAAAATTTTTTTTGAGCAACTAGAAATGGTAATATTTTTTCGAAATATTCAAATTTTAGCAAGTAATTTGAAAAGTGATGAATAATTCGAATATTTTCGGACTATTTGATTTTATCGAATTATTCGATTTGAATTTATAATCAGATCGTTATATTTTGGTTTAATTCGATTTGCACACTCCTAGTATTTATATTTTCAATTATAGGAAAAAAAATATATGAGAATAAAATTTCTGATAAAACAAAAAACTTAGACCGTTATAAAATAAAAATAATATCTGTTAAGCGATTTCCAAATGTGACTTTAGAAAAGAAAGTAGAAATGCAGAAAAATTATATGAAATATTTGACGAATAATAAATCAACAACATTATACTCATTAATTCCGTACATTAATGCAACATATTCAGTTTACTTCTTGGAACTAGGTTTTTCCACAGAAATGATGATTGATGGTTACATTGACGAGTTAGTAAGAAAAAAGTATGATACTCATGATAAATTAACGCAATTAGCAGACACTAACTATCAGTTCACAGATATTATAACACAGTATACTATAATTGAATTTTCAATTTTGACGAGAAAGTCGAATTATTTGACGTCAATTAGCGAAATAACTTACAATATACAATTTATTATTCTTTCAATGGTTTTTCTGTTCTTGATATTAGCGGTCATATTAATTAATAATACCTTCAGGATTAGTGAGAGTATTATGGACATGGTGAGAATGTTGGCTAATATGGGAGTTATGTCTCCAATGGATCGTTTATCCATGAGAATCATTTACTTCTCCGGATTTCTATTCATATTTATAATAATGCCCGAATTTCAGGGACAAATATCCGCAATGTTGTCAAAACCAATTCGACGTAACGTCGAGTCGCTTAGAGATCTTCGTGAGAATAAGTATCACGTATATTTTGACGCTCTTTTACTGAATGATATGATCAACGAAAAGTTGTGGGTTACTGATGAGGACAGAAAATATATGCATCCAACAAGTAATGAAGATCTTGGTAGATGCGCGTACAAAGCTCAGGAAAATTCAACTATTGCATGCATTGACAGAACTATGTATCAATTAGATTACGCTTTAAATTTAAAAAATCTATATGTTTCCAAAGACGTTGTATTTAGGAAATATCTGGTGTACTGGACAAGAAAGGATTGGCCGCTGAAAGATAGAGTCGATAAAATTGCTGCACTATCGGTGGAAACAGGTTTAGTTAATTATTGGAATGACAAACCGAAAAAAGAATATTCGAAAAAATTGAAGAAGATTAATAAAATTAAAGAAAATGAAAAGTATGAGCAGATTGACTTTGATAATTTGGTTTTCAGTTACATGTTCACTGGGGTGATTTTACTGTGGGGTGTGTTCATTTTTGCAATCGAACTGCTCTTTCATAAATATTCAAAACTTCGCAAACAAGTTCTGATAAGGCGACGGTTCGGGAATAGAAAGTCATTGAGATCGCAACCGAGAATTGTTTTTTTTCCTGGGCGAATGGTTCTTCTTAATAGCCGCAAGTGATTTTTATCTCGAAACCAAGTATCAAATTAGTAGTAAAGCCGTAATTAGTATTCACTGATTGGTTGATGTGGATTCGATAATTGCACTCAATGATATTCAAAAAAAGTGTCATCTGCAGGTTTTGGTGACTAAGTAAATGATAATTTAAACCCTCAAATATCTTAATGAGTATCAATGATACCCAAAATACAACTCTCATTTTTCCGTAAAGCATAAAATATAATCCAATAAATTTTGATTTAACTTTTTTCTTAAAATCGACCTTTAAATATCTGGAAACTCAAATGTAGATAATGGATTTAAACTTAAAAAAAAATTACACCGCTGCTTAAAAGATGAAAGTGAAATAAACGTTGTGTTGTTTGTCATTAACCATTATATATCTGCGATTTCCATGTATTGAGTGTATTGATTAATTAATAAAAACTTAATTGTAAAGACATCATTTGAAAAAACTTAAATCAGAAAACTTTTCTTAACATGTTCGTTTGTAGGCAGTTATATGAAAACGTAAACGTAAGTATCAAATTATCTAACATCGCATATAATATTGCAGGAAATTGAATGTCATACAATTTAATCGCAATTTTATTTTAAATCAGAAATCTAAACTCTCGAAGCATTCGAAGATTTTAGTCAAATAATTATTTCAAAAATTTGAAGCAGCTGCTTTAAACTCGAAATAACTCCATAAATATTAAAAATATCCATAAACTGGTGATTGTTTTTTTTTGTTGAGTATTTAGTTTCCTACAATTAAGTGTCTGTACACTTTTCACCTAAAATTGATAAATTCTTCACAACAACGCACGAAATAAATTTATTATCATGCTAAAAATATATTATAATTTTTACGATTCACATGCAATCACCACCCGATGAAAAAAGATTTTATACAAATGTATAAAATTATATACAAAAAATGGCCCGATCCAATTGTATACAACTGTATCAAAATTGTATACAATTGGATCGGGCCATTTTTTCTATCCAATTTATATATAGTCTATATATAATTTTATGCAGTCTATATATAATTGTATAAAATCTTTTTTCATCGTGCAGTAATGTACCATTCTAAAATATTTAGTAATTTTAAACTCCTGATCATTAACTCGTTATCAGCTTCATTATTTTAATTGTTAAGTAAATGGAATGAGTGGCATCAAGTAGTAAGAGTCGATATACAGTCAAACAATCGTGTAATCCGGCGGTGAAATTACCATAATTGCTTTCTTTATTACAAAAATCCATGTGTGATGGCATGAGAACCCATAGAAATCCATATAGGAAAGTATATATTTGTACAAGAATCGATGGAAATGAATATAAGATTATATGGACTTACATAAGAATTAAATTTGATTACTGTCAGACAATGACGTCAAGTTGATTGAAAATTTCTCTTCAAATTGACGGCATGATTTTCTGTTAAATTACATTCAGACGACGGCAGTAGATTTGCATCAACTTGCACGCAAACATTATCCAGCCAAGGCCTGCCAGAAACTTAACTATGGATACATTCTCATCAAGATCTCGTACTATATCCGGTCTTGATAAGAATGCGCCCATCACCTTAAACTGGTGACGTCACTTCAAGCCATCAGAATCCCTACCATTGCGGATATATATCGAAAATAACTATTTCGAAATTTGAATTTTTTTTTTCCAAGTCAAAAATTTTTCCGGGTCAAAAATAAAACTTGATTTAGGCTCGCTTCGCCTTATTTTCTATTGAAGTTATCGATTTGCCGACGATTTTTTGATAAGATCTCGACTTTTTCGACTTAAATTTAAATTTTTTCAACTTTTTGAACTTTTTTCATCTCAGTTTCAACTTATTCGTCTTAACTTCGAGCACGATAGTCATTCACCTTACTTTTGACTTGCTAAACCAAGTAAAAAAAAAGTCATTTATTCGCCTTACTTTCGCCTTAATATATAAAAATTATTTCACCTTAGTTCTGACTTTTTCGTCTTAAAATTTAAGTCGAATAAGTCTACATCAAGTCAATCGCGACTTGATTTCAACTTTTTCGTCTTAAATCGTGACTAAGTAAGCCAGTTAAGTCTAAACCAAGGCGAAAACTCAATATATTTCATACCTCCGTAAAAAAAGTCGAGTTTGTCTTGTGAAAAACGGCTCCGAATTTCGACTTGGTAAACCAAGTCTAAATCAAGTTTTATTTTTGACCCGGGTTATTCCAAACTAATTTTTTTCCGATTTTTAAATTTTATTATCTTGACAAAAAAATTAATACATGAAACTTGTTTCTTATTCTGTTGCTCTCACAGGACTAGAGATGGCAAAGTCAATTCCGATTCTAATCGAGAATCGATTTTTTTTTTTAAATCAATTGTTTAGAATGGAATTTTAGTTTTCGAAGTCGATCAACAATCGATTCTTATAACATTCGACTTTTAGATAAATTAGCCCGAGAGCTGGTGACTCATCTTAAAGAAGTGTTTGATGCACTTTGAAATTTTACACGGTATTACTTTAAGGATAGATAAATAATAATTCGTATGTTTAGCAGATCTTTTTTTGTCAAGAACATATTGCCCATAGCACTAATTTGCAAAAGAATGTATATGTCAGATAAACTGTTTGATTCACGATCAGCGTAAAATTTAGTGAAATTTGAGAAAATTTTGAAGGCAGAAATGAAAAAGCTAGTCAGGTCGGAAGTGTAAATATAGAACCAAACTACCTAAAAGTTGTATTTCTATATAATAAAAATGAAATGTTTGATTCAAGCTAAAATTTTAATAGCATTGAAACTATATGTATTTATTCTAAAATACTTGAAGAAAGGCATACACTTTTGATAATGTTTAATAACAGCAGCCAAACATTGAATAAATTTCACATTAGCTGAAGTGAGAATTGCTACTCTCTTAAAATGAACCAGTGAAATTCCACTGATTCAACCAGTGAAGTTCACTGGTTTAACCAGTGACTAAAAGTTCACTGGTTGAACCAGTGAATTTCACTGGTTGAATCAGTGAACGTCGCGCTCACTGGTTTCAACCAGTGAACTAAAAATATGTAAGCGCGCGGGTACAGCAGCATTTCATACATGAGTATATTTAAGTGTTTTATTATGTCAATAAATAAGTAATATTTATTGATTATCTTCATGTAATATTTTAACTAACTTTTATATAACAATAATAATTATATGACACAATTTTTACAGAGTTTAAAAATAAATAACTTTGGAGTAATTTCAATAGCTTGGAGCTAACCTCAAAAATGAATGACATAATTTTAAAATTAAACAATATAAAAAGCCCATTGAAAATGGAAACAAATTCAATTTTTATAAATCCTAATAAATATTATTTATTTTATTACTAAATAATTTTTAATTAAATATAATTGTTATTAAGACTCTTTTAGTTCACTTTGTTTTTAAATAAACGTTTATAATAAAATAAAATTAATCTAACCTATTGTGTTTATATTTATGTCGTTCACCGGCGTATCACTGGTTTAACCAGTGAATTTAACTGGTTCAACCAGTGAGCCAAGCGATCATCTTAGTCCACTGGTTAAATCAGTGACCGCTCGATTCACTGGTTGAACCAGTGGATTTCACTGATGAATCAGTGGATTTCACTGGAAAATCAGTGAAATTTCACTGGTTCATTTTAAGAGAGTATGGACTGTAATATATGGGGCATTCGGCGCCTAACTACCAAGGTAGTAGACCCGACTATTATTTATTTTCAAAATTTTTAACTTCCCGCTAAGAAAATTGAAAACTTTAAAAAATTCGGGAAGTTATTGGTATTGGTCCGATTTTCGAAAATCGAATTTCTATCAAATCTTGACGTTTAGAAGTTCTAGGAAGCTATTCTGACTAATTTCAAGATAATGCCCAAGTGTATGTATGCATGTATGTATGTACGTACGTAAGTACGGATGTGATGTCAGTAACTTTTGAATGAATGGACCGATTTTGATCGTCAAGGTAGCATTCGACGCGGCTTGTTGATTTCTGCAACCTGTAAAAATCTAAGCCTGATCGGTAGGGTGCGTTCGGAGATATTCCAAAAATAAAATTTTTTCAAAAATGTTCATTTTAGATAACTTCTAATGTGCTTGATGAATTTATTCCAAAATCTAATCAGCTCTGAAACTTTATAAACGTCGACCACCTCAACCATCAAAATCGATTAATGCGTTCAAGAGAAACCGTTAAAGAAAGAATTAAAAAAAAATTTTTTTTTAGTTTTTTTGAAATTTCTCAAAAACGACTAGATGAATCAATTCCAAAATCTGATCAGTTTCGAACTCAACGAAATGCGTCGATTGCTACCTCAACAGTCTCAATCGGTTAATTTGTTCGAGAGATATCGCCGGAGATAGAAATGGTAAAAAACGGTTTTGTCGATTATCTTTGACGTGACTCGTCCGATCAATTCTAAAATCTGACCAGCTCGAGAACTCAATAAAACACGTCGATTGCCGCTTCAACCATAAAAATCGGTTAACTCCTTGAGCTCGAAAATAGCGGGAATTTTTAGGGCTGGCCCGCAGGGTCAACCGATAGACAGATTTTTTTCGAAAAGAACGGCATACAAAAGTATACGTTAGTAATAAAGGTTAAATCGTTGTTGCAAATCCTAAAGGTAGTTGGCTTGAATAAGGGTTAGGAAATCGTCAAAGGTAGTTGATGAGAATAAGTTGTTTTAAAAATAGTGAAAGGTAATTGACATTTAAGGTTATAAGGTTTATGAGGTTTAATAAAGTTATAAGGTTTATAAGGTTAGTTAATAAAAGGTTGTTAAGGTTAAATGAATAAAAGGTATAAAAGTGTTAAATCAAATGAATCTAATTTATTTATTAATTATCCTTTCACTTCCTTCTCTTACAATAATAAAATAACACCGACCCTGACGATTACAGATCCGGATCTGAGAAGCCGTATTACCTCCAGTGGCGCCCATAGTGAGGACTACCAGAGTAACAGCATAGCCCTGTTTTAAATGATTTGAAACATCTAAATTTTTTCTCATTGTATCATTATAAAATTATAATTTGAAATCATTCAATGTAATATAAAATTCTCAACTACAAATTATTTTAAATCATGAAATAAAAATCAAGATCTATAAATCCGATATATTTGCGCATTTTTAACCCTACGCATGACACCTGGAGCAAAATGGACCAGCCAACAATTCCGAAGAAATGACTTTTTCATATTTTTCGGCTGGATTTCTATGCTTAGAGTAAATTTAGTCACTAAAAATATTAAAAAATCATAATTTCTTACATTAATGTACATTGTACATTTAAACTATTTTTTTTTTTTTTTTCAACTAATTTCAGTTATTTCTCTGACGAGAATTTTCCAAAAAGTATTGGTCTCATTTTTTTTTTAAATAATTCACTACTATTGCAAGTGTATAAGTTTATATATTTTATAATTCCACGCACACAAAATCCGTGAAAAATGGCATATGGTAATACATATTTTAGAAGTATATTATCAACAACAATAAAAAATAAGTATCAAGTAAAAATTTTACAAACATAAAAATTTAGTTTTACAAATATATACCAATGATTGAATATTCTGTAATCTCATATTTTTACTATGATTTAAATATAAATGTCTGATCAACATTATACTATAATAATTTGAAATGACTATACTTGGCGCCATTGCAGTATTATCGTGTCATGCCATCTGTTGGTTGGAGGCAAAAGATAGTTAATGTGTAGTTTTATTTTTCAAAAATTGTGAAAGACTTGATATGTATATATATATATATATATATATATATATATATATATATATATATATATATATATAACAAACAATCCTAATTCAACTACATAAATATATAAAGAACAATATTTTCATTAATATTATGCTGCGATGATTTTTTGTCGCTGGGACGTTTTTATCACGAGAATATTTTTTTGGGGATTTTTTGTTTTGGGCCCAAAACGCAGAGGACCATTAATGTAGGTGTACAATTACCCTTGGCGAATTAAAATCACAGTGGGTTTGTTCCATTTGACCACTGTGATTACGCGGCGTATCCATCGTGATTACACAATGGCACGAAGCTCCCGTGGAATCACGGTGGATACACCGCGTTATCACAGTGGATACACTCTGTATACACGGTGGTAAAATGGAACAAACCCACCGTGTAACCACGGTGGATTCACGGTGTTTGCACTTCCACGGTGTTTCAACCGTGATTTAAATCTGCGAGGGACATTTTTAAGCTATCAACACGGAAGGCCAATCAAAAAGTAAATATGTCACAGCAAAAAAAACTCACGCGATATTTTAGTGAAAATTACAATTGTTGCGTGACAATAGCCATTCGTCTAACGGTAGACGCAATAGTTTCTCTTAACATCAATTTTCTCATCTCCGACTCTTTCGCACGTTTATCTAAGAAATTTAATATTTTTTTAATTAAAACTTCGATACCAAAAATGATAATTGCCCACGCCGTCGCGAGTGTCATCGCAATGTACATCAATTCGAAATCCTCGAGATCTAGTTGATTAGAGTTTATTAATGCCTTGATTCTTTCAATTTTGCGTTTTCGTTCCAACAAAATCTTATGAAATTCACGTCTTTCAGCATAACTCAAATGACCGGTTTCGAACAATTTAAGTGCAATCTTATTGATTTTTTCATTTAATGGGAAATGTCTATCAGTCTGAAAAACGTGATATTTAATGGAAAATTCCCTCGAATAGTGTAAATTCTCGTCAATTTTTTCAAGTCTGGTATAGTCTAATATACAAGCAGCAGAGGAATCATTCCTAACATTTGTCAGACAAGCATCTTGATCAGCGTCTAGAAATAACGAGTGCCAATAGTTGGCAGAAGAATCATTATCCCATAGTTGACTGTCACGTAATTCGTATCGAATTCCGACCAAGGTAAAGTAGACGTGATAATTATGATCATGTAAGTCCCTCAAACTTTGGACATTTCTATGTCCCGGTCTACTCAAGAGAGAAGTCACTTGCCCCTGTAACACCGGATTGAAAATCAGTGCAAATAACGTTGCGCTCATGAAAGTGATACGCATTGAGAGTCGAAGAATTGGAGTCGATATTCTCATGTCGAGAAGAAACGCTACGAGATCTAGAACCGTCGCTCCAAAATCGTACCGGTTGTTGAGAAGCATCATTACAAAAAAAACTAATAGAACAACTGATGACATGACTATTCTTTCCCGAGTAAAAAAACTGTCGATAACTTGATCGAGAGTTGGTACAAAACTTTGTTTTTGTGTCACTATAACGTATCCCCCTTGCTCGAAGTATGGAATAATGTTGTCTCTTCTGTCAAATAAATAGTCTAATGGCAATGGATCGCTAGTAGATATTTGTAAATGTTCGGGTAACGCCTCGCTAAGATAATCAATAGGAGTAATGTTCATAGCTGACCATAAATTTTCATAGAAAATTTTTGTTTTTCGTGAATGCTTATTTCCAGTAAATATTTCGGAAAATTTGTATCC
The DNA here is from genome assembly GCF_029852145.1 of Microplitis mediator. Lineage (NCBI taxonomy): Eukaryota > Metazoa > Arthropoda > Insecta > Hymenoptera > Braconidae > Microplitis > Microplitis mediator. The sequence continues at coordinate 17,870,032 of NC_079977.1, read as the reverse complement.
GTTTAAGAACTCTGCTTTATCAAAAGTTACACTTGAACAAATTTCAGCGTCTGGAACGAAAAACGAGTATTTAAGAATATCTTTAAATTAATAGATTCTAGAAATAGAAACTCGTCGATAGTTTCACTTGTATTGATAAATTTCTAACTTGACTTTTCTGGTACATATATAAACCGAAATGATCGATTCTTACCGTTACTAAACGACATTTTGTAGAATGTGCAAACATCACATGGTTTGTCTAGAGTTTCAACTTTCTCCCAGGGTTCAGGAGCTCGATCGCCGAAAGGATTCATGGTGTAGATCATCGTATTGTTGTCAAATTCGTTGGGGCATAAGAAATATGATGAAGAAATTTGTTGTTCCCAAAGCCATCCCAACGCTTTCCATGCATGGCTGCACTCGTTCCCAGTAATCAAAAATGTTGTCGTGCTGCTCCAATAATTAAATCTCGTGAAATGATCTTTGATGTAAAGGATTCCATGTGAGAAACACTGAGAAAAACATTGTTTTTTACAACAAGAATGTGATCATTACATAATACTTTAACTATACAATAGTTACAGAAGCAATATAATAACATAACTTTAGTTATCATAACTATAATACGCGTGTTTCTCAGTGGGACAGAAAAACATTTCCATAGCTTTTCATAGCTGGAAACACTAATACACGCATGCCCTACTAACCATGTTTCTTTTCAGTTCCTACAAATGATTACAAAGTTCGATCTACTACGTCGACTAGAACTTACGCAAGAAATTTTTAAAGACAATCTTGTAGTAGTCTAATGACGTATTATGTACGACTTTCACATGTTATTATATACAAGTATATTCTAAATATTTGATACACGACGCAGTTTTTGTTAGAAACTAATGCAGAAGTCTTGCAAGGACACATGTCGACTGACTTACTGCAGATTTTTTCAAGATTGTCGTAGAAATAATCGTATATCGTGACAGTCATGCAAGTCAAATTAATTTAATTATATTAGTACCGCAACAAAAAGCTTTTTACTTCACAAATACCCGAGGAAAAAGGTTTAGTTCTGACCATTTTTAATTATATCTGATCAGATCTGACAAAGCAAATCCGGCCAGATCTTTAAATTGTCTCTATCTGACGAAATCTGGCCAGATCTGATCAGCTATAATTATATGTGGTCAGATCTAAACTTTTCAACTTCCCGCTAAGAAAATTGTAAATTTCCAAAAATTCGATAAGTTATTGTTTTCACCCCGATTTTCGAAAGTCGAGTTTTTATCAGATGTCGACGTTTTGAGGTCCTTGGAAGCTATTCTGACTATTTTCAGAATGATGTCCGAGTGTATGTATGGACGTATGTGCGTGTGTGTGTGTGTGTGCGTGTGTGTGTGCGTGTGTGTGGATGTGAGCGCTCTGTAACTTTTAAACTAATGAATTGATTTGGATGTTTAAGGTGGCAATCGAAAGAGCTTGTTGGCCGTCAACTTTCCTGAAAATTTCAGATCATTTGATCAAGCAGACTCGAAAATATTGGCGAATTACGAAAAAAAAATATTTTTTTTTTAGTTTTTTAGTGATTTCTCAGAAACAACAAGAACGATCAACTTCAAAATCTAATCAGCTCTAGAACTTTATAAGCCGCGTCGAATGCCACCCTAACTATCTCACTCGGTTAATTTGATCGAGAGATATCGTTGGAGAAAGAAATGTTGAAAAACGGGTTTTTCCAAATATCTTCAAAATGGCAGAACGGATCGATTCCAAAATTATATCAGCTCTAGAATTCGAGAAAATGCGCCGATTGCCACCTGAAACGTCAAAATCAGTTCATGAGTTCAAAAGATTTCAGCGCTGAAAAGTTCAAAAAATAACTGAAAACGTTATTTTTCCGGATAAATTAAAATGTAATGTACTAAGTGTGTCTGAAATCATACCAACTATTCCTCTTTATAGTCTCTTTCGATTATCATAGAATGTCATCTAACTTGTTCTTTAGTTTAAATCATATTATCAGCAAAAAATTGAGAAAACCCAGTTTTTAATATGTTTCTCGGATATTTCATATATTATTGCTCTGACCTAAGTCAAAACTCATTCAATTGAGAATAAAAATTTGAAAACCGCTTCTTCATTAATAATTTCCGATTCTTAACTTGTCAAACTTTAGCAAAAACGTAACTTGGTAGAGCTTGAAAAGCTCATAAAAAATGATCCCAGGTGATTGCATTTTCGAGCTCGAAAATATATTCACAATAATGCTTTCAAGCTCCTTGAGCTCGAAATCAGCGGGAAGTTTTGGAGCTGGCCCGCAGGGTAAACCGACGCCCAGATTTCTTTTGTTGATAATATGATTTAAAATAAAGAACAAGTGAGATGACATTATATGATGATCAAAAGAGCACATGAAGAGGAAAAGTTTGTGTGATTTCAGACGCATTTTAGTACATTATACCATGATTTATCCGGAACATATAATATAAAATGTTATTTTTTTTTACTTTTCAACGCCAATATCGTTCGAACTAATTAACCGATTTTGACGTTTGAGGTGGCAATCAGGGCGTTTCATTAAATTCGAAATACAGTTGTTTCAACAATATTTGGGAAAAACCGTTTTTCACTGATCCAACGATATCGATCGAACGCACTAACCAATTGAGATGGTTAGGGCAGCGATCGACGCGTTTCATCATGTTCTAGAGCTGATGAGATTTTGGGGTCGATCGTTTGAGTTGTTTCCGAGAAATCAGGAAAAAACTAAAAAAAAAAATTTTTTTTTTTCGTTATTCACTTATATGTTCGAGTCAACTTTATCAAATGATCTGAAATTTTCAGAAAAGTTGATGGCCGACAATCTCTTTCGATAGTCGTCTCAACCACCTGAATCGGTTCATTAGTTTAAAAGTTACAGAGTGCTCACATCCACACACACACACACACACACACACACACACACACACACACACACACACACACACACACGCACACACACACACACACACACACACACACACACACACACACACACACACATATATATATATATATATATGCACATACAGACACACACACACACACACACATATATGTACATACAGACACTTTGACATCATTCTGAAAATAGTCAGAATAGCTTCCTGGGACCTCAAAACGTCGACGTCTGATAAAATTTTAATTTTCGCAAATCGGGGTTCAAACAATAACTTCTCGAATTTTTCGAAAATCATCGATTTTCTTAGCGGGAAGTCAGACAGATAGTTTTAATTCGATCCGTAATGGAATCTTATGTATTGGGAACGTTACTCAGACGAATTATACATGATTATGAATTATGAAAAAATCCCGGTGACTGCTGGGCTCGAACCTGAATCCTTCCGATTCAAAGTTTTTGATGCTATCCACTGCGGTGACCCACGTATGTAATTGCGTAAGTGTAAATAATCAGATATAAACTATTTTCAATAAAAATTCAATGTGTATACTTTTGTATCTGAGCAGAGATAATAAGATCTGATTATGTTAAGCGTTGTATTTAGTTAAAATATAGTTATCTGATCAGATCTTACGAGTTATACGCAGATATAACCAGATATAAACAATATTTTCTAAAAATAAGACGTTCATGTGGATATATCTGAGCAGATATAATAAGATCTGATTATATTAAATATTGTATTTGATTCAGATATAGTTATATCCGATCAGATCTTACAATATGTACGCCAATCTGACTATATTTAAATCATGCCTGATATTGTATCGAGCCCAGATCTGATTATGTCTGATTAGATCTGGCCGGACATAAACGGTGGTTGGCTAGACATAATGAAGTCTGATCGTATCTAAATATAAGGTCTGATCAAATATAATTATATCTGGTCAGATCTAAAACATTTTTCTCGGGTATATAGTTCAACTCAGTGTGATCATTAGTCTAAAATGTGTTACTTTTATAACACCGGCACACAAAAAAAAATAAGTTCTCTGTACTTTTGACGGGACCGATTTATTCCCATGTATTTTGACCCGCTGAATCTGAATCCGAGGTCCGTTTAACCCGTACACCCTCAGATTTTTAGAAAACTTTAAAAAACCTCAAAAATACACAAAATCGACCATTTTTTAAATTTATAAATTTTTTTAACCCTAACTAAACATGATTTTTATGTATTTCGGTCCTCCACATACTAACCTGAAGTTTATTTAAAACATTAGCCATTTAAAGTCTGAGTAAATTCCAAAAAACTCCAAAAAATTGCAAAAAAGCAAAAAGATTCTTAGTATTGTGATGAAAAAAATTTTTTTAAGCATATTAAAATTTTTTTATGTTTTAGGCCAAAAAATTTTTTATATATATATCACAGATCGAACAATATGATTTCTTTTATTTATTTCGATTTAAAAATTGATTTTTGTTATACCAAATTTTATTTTTTCCGATTTTTTGGGAATTTTTGCCATTTATTTAAAATTTTACAGATATCTGAGCCATGGATGTTCGAGAATTATATGTGACAGATAAACATACATGAAAATAATTATTTATTTAGCCCTATAAAATTTTTTTCATCACAATACTAAGAATTTTTTTGCTTTCTTGCAATTTTTTGGGGTTTTTTGGAATTTACTCAGACTTTAAATGGCTAATGTTTTAAATAAACTTCAGGTTAGTATGTGGAGGACCGAAATACATAAGAATCATGCTCAGTTAGGGTTAAAAAAATTTATAAATTTAAAAAACGGTCAATTTTTGTGTATTTTTGAGGTTTTTTAAAGTTTTCTAAAAATCTGAGGGTGTACGGGTTAAACGGACCTCGGATTCGGATTCAGCGGGTCAAAATACATGGGAATAAATCGGTCCCGTCAAAAGTACAGAGAACTTATTTTTTTTTGTGTGCCGGTGTAATTATCACGTTCATAAATACCTTCAACGAGAAAGCTTCGAAGCACTTGCCTTTAAGTGAATCGGCTGACAAAACAACAGTCGGGTAAGATGGAAACACAATCAAATTTGAATCATGTTTGTCATATCGCCAGTTTAATTTGGCATCTATTATGATAACAGAAATATTTCCTTCTTTATTGTCTTGCATTCCATAAACAATATCAACCAAGTCTTTAGTTATAGCCACAGGATTCAGTCGATTAGAAAAACACAATTCCAGTAATTTTCTCTGTTTAAAATCAATAATTTAATTAAATAGTCATTTATTGCTTGCTTGATATGAAATCTAACTTACCGTGTGTTTTTGTGAAATCGGAAGATCGTTAATTGCTGAAGATGAAGAATTTAAGTTTTCGATGAGGTGGCTCTCGACTGCACTTACAAATAAAAAACACAAAATCGTCTTCCCCACTCGCGTCATTACGATTATAGGAAATTATTCAGATCTTTATATAAATTAAAATTTTATTGTTACAATTATTTATTAAACTACAGAGTGAAATCAATAAATAGATGCCGGCTAAATACGCGTCTGTTTTCTTTGACTTTTTTGCTGTAACTAACGCAGTAAAATAAATAAATGAGTAATATTCCTTTTTGCGATGTTGCAAAAAATACGTGTCCATTAGCCATTCGATTGTTACATGTGTGAGCTTTTAATTTAATGCACATGCACTGTTTTTGCGCCTGTTGTCAACTGTCCCTTCTAAACATGTTGCTGTGCGAGAAATCGATTTGGTAGAAATTATTCAGTGACCGAAATATTTTATGCAATTTCAATTTCGATATTAGAAGAACTATAAATTAAAAATATTTAACAAGCATAGTAAAAATCATTTTCAAAATTTTACGGCAATAATTGACTGCGCAAATCGCCAGTCCCGAAAACTGGGACGAAATATTGAAAGTTGAGAAAAACAATCCCTATCAAAACATATTGATGTGGGGTTGCATGAGAACCCATCAGAGTCTATATAAGAAATATAAATTTGTGTAAAAATCCATAGGAATTAATATAGGAGTGTATAGATTTACATAAATATCCATGGGTATTTGGATTCCCATATAGGAAATACATTTAGGAAATTGTAGGTACCTAGACACCCACATGATGAATGAAAAAACCATTCAGCAGCCGAAATGGAAGGTAGATTTTCCAATTAAACTATATAAAAACTTTCATACATACATATCTTGTGGTACATGTTAGTGCATAGTCATGATATGAAATTAGGTTCATTTTCTAAAAGTGAGGATAAGAAAAGACACCGACTATTTTCGATAGAGAACTTCAGATAGTTGATTTGACAATACATTATATCGGTAATGTACCAAACAAACCTTCACGCAAAAAAAGCCCGATACAAAATTATTTTATCTAAATATATATGAGATCATATATAATTATATATAATCATATATGGAATTATATATGATTATACATGGTTATACATGGAATTATATGTAATTATATATGAACCTGTATATAATTAGATCTCATCAGACCTGGATGATGTAGGCTAGGCTTAATCATATATAAGTCTATATATATGATATATATGATACCTGATCATATATAAGTCTATATATGATCAGGTCTAATTATATATAGACTTATATATAATTAGATCTGATTAGATCAAACTAATGAAGGCTAGATATAATCATATATAAGTCTATATATATTTAGATTTGATCAGACACGACTGATATAAACTTATCTGTAGTTATATATATCTCTTTGTTAAGCAGCATCGACGTGGGTCATTAATTGGCCGCGGGACCCCGTATTATAATCATAGTTTACTGACAGTAATTTTTTATTTTTCCTCTTTAATTTGAATTTAATCAACATTTATATTAATGAAGACAATAAATCCTAATTAAATCACTTAATGAATAATTTACAGATAATTTTGATGAGATGTTAAAAATTACTATATTCGTTCAAGCATGATTATATCTAATCATGTATGATTAAATATGATCAGATCTGGCCAATTTTCAGATCTGATTATATATTGACTTATATATAATTATCCAAAATTAATTTCTATCGGGTGTGTGTAATCGTCAAAGGTAGTTGACATGTAAGGTTTATGAGGTTATAAGGTTTATAAGTATTAAAAGGTTTATAATTTATAAGGTTAATTAATAGAAGGTTGTCAAGGTTATATAAATAAAAGGTATAAGAGTGTTAAATCAAATAAATCTAATTTATTTATAAATTAGCCTTCCTCTTCCTTCTCTTACAATTATAAAATCACACCGACCCCAACGATTTAAGATCCGGTTCTGAGAGGCCGTATTACTTCCAGTGTCGCCCTTAGTAAGGACGACCAGAGTAACAGCTGTTACTATGCTAGCATAGCCCTGTTTTAAATGATTTGAAACATCTAAATTTTTTCTCATTGTATCATATTATAAAATAATAATTTGATATAATTCAATATAATATAAAATTCTCAAGTTCAAATTATTTTCAATCATAAAATAAAAATCAAGATCTATAAATCCGATATATTTGTCAATTTTTAGCCCTACGCATGACACCTGGGGCAAAATGGACCAGCCGACAATTCAGAAGAAATGATTTTTTCATATTGTTCGGCTGGTTTTCTATGCTTAGAGTAAATTTAGTCCCTAAAAATATTAGAAAGTCATAATTTTTATGTTACATTAATGTAAATTGTCCATTCAAGCTTGAAAGGCCATAGAATCAAACAGTATTAATATAGGTGACACGCGTTTTGGGCCCAAGACGAAATATCCGCGACAAAATATCCCTGCGACTAAATATACCTGTGACGAAATATACTCAGACATAATATCTCCATGACAAAATATAATTTTTTTTTAAATCTCCTCATTATTCAACGATTTTTTTTTTTTTTTAACTAATATCAGTTATTTCATTGATAAGAATTTTCCAAAAAGTATTGGTATAATTTTTTTTTTAAATAAGACGAACTATTGCGGGTGTATCGGTTTATGTAATTTATAATCACACACACATATAACCTGTAAAAGAAGGACACAGTATTGTTTCAAGCGTAGGAGAGCACAAAGGCCCCCTCAAAAATTAGGTAAAAAATTTTTTTTTTATTTTCCGTCATGACCTGTATAATGTTTTTATCATATTGTAGGCCAACATGTAACATGTGGGGCAAAATAGACTTTATGTCGCAGGGACGTTTTCATCACGAGGATATTTTGTTGGAGATATTTTGTCACAGAGATATTTTGTCAGGGATTTTTTGTTTTGGGCCAAAAACAGAGTGAACCATTAATATAGGTGCGTGATTACAATTTAAAGCTATCAACACGGAACGCCAATTAAAAAGTAAATATGTCGTTGCAAATAAACTCACGCGATATTTTAGTGGGAATTACAATTGTTGAGTGATAATGGCGATTCGTCTAACGGTAGACGCGATAGTCTCTCTTATCATCAATTTTCTCATCGCCGACTCTTTCGCACGTTTATCTAAGAAATTTAATATTTTTTTAATTAAAACTTCGATACCAAAAATGATAATTGCCCACGCCGTCGCGAGTGTCATCGCAATGTACATCAATTCGAAATCCTCGAGATCTAGTTGATTAGAGTTTATTAATGCCTTGATTCTTTCAATTTTGCGTTTTCGTTCCAACAAAATTTTATGAAATTCACGTCTTTCAGCGTAACTTAAATGACCGGTTTCGAACAATTTAAGTGCAATCTTATTGATTTTTTCATTTAATGGGAAATGTCTCTCAGTCTGTAAAACGTGATATTTAATGGAAAATTCCTTTGAATAGTGTAAATTCTCGTCAATTCTTTCGAGTCTGGTATAGTCTAATATACAAGCAGCAGAGGAATCATTTCTAACATTTGTCAGACAAGCATCTTGATCAGCGTCTAGAAATAACGAGTGCCAATAGTTGGCAGAAGAATCATTATCCCATAGCTGACTGTCACGTAATTCTTTTTCGATATCGTAAGCTGTAAAGTAGACGTGATAATTATGATCATGTAAGTCCCTCAAACTTTGGACATTTCTATGTCCCGGTCTACTCAAGAGAGAAGTCACTTGGCCCTGTAACACCGGATTAAAAATCAGTGCAAATAACGTTGCGCTCATGAAAGTGATACGCATTGAGAGTCGAAGAATTGGAGTCGATATTCTCATGTCGAGAAGAAACGCTACGAGATCTAGAACCGTCGCTCCAAAATCGTACCGGTTGTTGAGAAACATCATTAAAAAAAGAACTGATAGAATAACTGATGACACGACTATTCTTTCCCGAGTAAAAAAACTGTCGATAACTTGATCGAGAGTTGGTACAAAACTTTGTTTTTGTGTCACTATAACGTATCCCCCTTGCTCGAAGTATGGGATAATGTTGTCTGGTCCGTTCAATAAATTGTCAAATGGAAATGGATCGCTAGTAGATAGTCCTAAATGTCCGGGCAACGCCTCGCTAAGATCATTAATAGGAGTAATGTTCATAGCTGACCATAAATTTTCATAGAAAATTTTCGTTTTTAGTAAATGCTTATTTCCAGTAAACGATTCGGGAAGTTTGTATCCGTTTAAGAACTCTGCTTTATCAAAAGTTACCCTTGAACAAATTTCAGCGTCTGGAACAAAAAACGAGTATTTAAGAATATCTTCAAATTAATAGATTCTAGAAATAGAAACTCGTCGATAGTTTCACTTGTATTGATAAATTTCTAACTTGACTTTTCCGGGACATATATAAACCAAAATGATCGATTCTTACCGTTAATAAACGACATTTTGTAGAATGTGCATACATCACATGGTTTGTCTAGAGTTTCAACTTTCTCCCAGGGTTCAGGGGCTCGATCTCCGAAAGGATTCATGGTGTAGATCATCGTATTGTTGTCAAATTCGTTGGGGCATAAGAAATATGATGTAGGGATTTGTTGTTTCCAAAGCCATCCCAACGCTTTCCATGCATCGCTGCACTGGTTCCCGGTGACCAAAAATGTTGTCGTGCTGCTCCAATAATTCAATGCCCTGAGATGATTTTTGATGGAAACGATTCCATGTGAGAAACACTAAGAAAAACATTGTTTTTTACAACAAGAATGTAATCATTACATAATGCTTCAACTATATAATAGTTACAGAAGCAATATAATGACATTACTTTAGTTATCATAACTATAATACGCGTGTTTCTCAGCAGGACAGAAAAAATTACATTTCCATAGCTTTCATAGCTGGATATACTAATACACGCATGCCCTACTAACCATGTTTCTTTTCAGTTCCTACATATCATTACAAAGTTCGATCTACTACGTCAATTAGAACTTACGCAAGAAATTTTTTTTAGACATTCTTATGGTAGTCTAATGAAAACGAACTGAGGATAATTTTTTCATGTCTGTTATCTAATAAAACTGCTTATTCATTAGCAGAAATTTAAGCGAGATTTGTCTGCAAGTATCATGTACGACTTCAACATGTTATTATATACAGGTATATTTTAAACATTTGATATACGACAGAGTTTTTGTTAGATACTAATGCTCGAGTCCTTCGAGGAGACATGTGATCATGATTTGCAGCAAATTTTTTCAAGATTGTCATAGAAATAATCGTATATCGTGACAGTCATGCAAGTCAAATTAATTTAATTATATAAGTGGTTGAATCGATTTCTTAATATTAAGTGAAGTTAAGCCAGCTATACTGGAAAGTTTATCTTCTTTTCACGTCACAAAAAGCTTTTTACTTTACAAATACCCGGGGAAAAAGGTTTAGATCTAACCCTATATAATTATATTGGGAAGTTAATGTTTTCACCCCGATTTGCGGAAATCGAAATTTCATCAGATGTCGACGTTTTGAGGTCCTAGGAAGCTATTCTGACTATTTTCAGAATGATGTCCGAGTGTCTGTGTGTGTATGTGTGTGTGTGTGTGTGTGTGTGTGTGTGTGTGTGTGTGTGTGTGTGTGTGTGTGTGTGTGTGTGTGTGTGTGCATGTGTGTGTGCATGTGTGTGTGTGTGTGCATGTGTGTGTGTGCATGTGTGTGTGTGCATGTGTGTGTGTGCATGTGTGTGTGTGTGTGTGTGTGTGTGTGTGTGTGTAAATTTAAGACCATTTAGTCAAATAAACTCTGAGATTTTTAAGAAATACGAAAAAAAATTTTTTTTTTTCGTTTTTTTGGATATTGTGAAAACTGTTGGATCGATCAATTCCAAAATCTAATCAGCTCCAGAATTCGATAGAAGCTTTTGATTGCCACCAAGAACGTCTCAATCAGATAATCCGTTCAATAGATATCGTCGACGGAAGAATGGAAAATAAAGATCGTTTTTTTTTCGTTTTTCTTGAATATTCCGGAAACTATCGAATCGATCAATTAAAAAATCTAATCAGCTCTAGAACTCGATAAAATCATTCGATTGCTGCCGAGAACGTCACAATCAGATAATCCGTTCGAGAGATGTCGTCAACGGAATAATAAATGTTACATCAATATCTGCTTTTTTCATTGAATAACATAATAATTACGGAACATAATTACTCAAAACTAATATGTTCTTCTTTATATATGTCGTTGGAAGTGATTGCCTAAAAATCGTCATGTTCGCTCGTATTAGGATATACTTACACGATATAGATGCAACGTTTTACGTAAATACTTATTTTTGAGCTAATTATTGAACATAATTGTGAACAAATATAACTAACGCTCATTCATTTATTATTTTAGATTCTAAATTTTTAATCTTTAACATAAAACGTAACCCTGTAGAGCTCGAAAAGCTCATAAAAACGAAAAACAAAGGTATCTTCGAGCTTGAAAATGTATTCACAACAATGTTTTAGAGATCAAGAAGCTCGAAAACAGCGGGCAGTTTTGGGGCTGGCCCTACCCGCAGGGGAAACCGATAGACCGATTTTTTTTCCTGAGATCACTATTAAAAGAAATATTAAATTGCAAAAAAAAAAAAATCTGGGCGTCGGTTGGCCCTGCGAGCCAGTCCCAAAACTTCCCGCTGTTGACGAGCTCAAGGACATTGAAACTACTATTGCATGCGATTGTTATTTTATGAGCTTTTCAAACTCTAACAAGTGACGTTTTATGCTAAAGTTTGAAGATTTAAGGGGTTATATCCACTTGTGATTTTCAAAAAATCGAATTTTTTTTTTGTCATTTTTTGAATGTACATATATTCAAGAATATTCTCTGAAAATTTCAAATCGATCCGACAATTAGTTTCGGAGATATGAGCGTATTAGTAAGGACGTCTCCGAGCGTTCGAAAGTAGGCAGCGCGCGAGCCGGAGTAGCAGCTATTTCTCGTAGCCGCTATACTTTTGTTCTCGACTTATATTGTGTTTGGGACCCTAAAATAATAATACAAAAGGTCTAGTTTATACCTGAAACCTATGTTGAGGAATTTTAAGTTAAAAATATGTGAATTCATCAGTTAAAAGTGATTTCCACGTAGACAAGTTGTGTTTGTGCTCAGTTTGTGTATTTCTCAGTGTGTAAAGTTTAATTAATTCAAGTAAATGTTATATGAGTGCTATGGGATTATCACTTGGACCCAATGCTCATTCCTACGCGAGTAAAGACGACGCAGAGCGCATCTCAATTTCGGACGCAATAGCGCAAGGGTCGACGCGCGAGGGGAGAATGGCTCGTAGACAACAACAATTAAACATTTTGGAGGCAAACGACGAAGCAGAGGGTTCCTCTTATGATGCTGGAATAGATGACACGATGTAAGTTGAAAAAAAAAATTTTTAATTTAGTGTAAATCGTTCCCGAAACTTTAAACGCGTTTATCTCAAAACCGTGTTTTCAGAGTCGGTGAGCAAAATTTCTCCGAAACCGCTAAACCGATCGGTTTAAAATTTTTACACGACTTACTCAGATATATTTTTCAGGTAATGATCGAAGGAATAAGGTTTTGGACAATAATTTCGATTTTTTAAGCCACTTCGAAGTGAAAAATTTTCATGAAAAATTGAATTTTTTTTTTTGAACAGCCGCCATTTTGTCAAAAATCAAAATTTTGACTAGACCTTCGACCATTACCTGTATTTATTTATTACAAAACTGAATATTTTTGGTTTTTGGTTTTCAGATAATTTGGACCAGAGATATCTTGCTCACCGCCAAGCACCTTTTTTTGGAGGTCTCTCCGCAGATCATCTACAGGAGCTAGAGGATCCAATATTTTTTTAAATAAACCGCTGATTGTTAAAGTACATCAAATTCTGTTTAAGTACATTTTTTCCATTAATGTATAAAATAAAATGCCTCTTGGAAAAAAATTCACAAAAAAACGCGTTTTTTCTGCCTCACAAGTGGATATAACCCCTTAAGAATAAAAAATCATTAATAAACGAGCGGTCTTCAAATTTTAAATCTCGATTATGTTCAATAAAATGAAGGTACACTGTAAAAAATCACCGGGGTAAGGCCAAGCGGTGTAGGTGTTAACTTGGCGGTGTTAAATTTCAACACCGAAAGCGGTGTGAAAATAACGCCGCCGACGGTGTAGATATTCTTTACCAGTGTTAAAATATTTTACTTTGTGAATATTTTTACTTACTCGATCACTATACTTGTTAATAAATGATATTCTTTACTAATTTTTATAAAGGACTGACATTTTTTGTGTTTTATAATCTTTAAAGTTAATACTCCAAGCGGACGCAGTTTACTCTGCTTTTACACCGGTATTACTCCGCTTTTACACCGATATTACTCCGTTTTTACACTGGTTATCCCGTTTTTACTCCGCTTTTACACTGGTTACCCCGATTTAACACCGGTATTTTCAACACCGCTGTATTACTCTTCCAACACCGGTGTAATTTTATTTTAATACCAAGCGGATTTAGAATGAGTCCATTATTAACACCGCTCTTTTTACAGTGTATTGAGGAAAAAATAAATATCAGTAATCAAAATCAAGATTTAAATGAGTTTTGACTTAGGTCAGAGCAATTATATATCAAATATCCGAAAAAAAATGTCAAAAACTGTGTTTTTTTAATTTTATTATTGACTTCGAAGGGAAGTTTGATAGAGATATCCTGATCAGGAACTCGTCAGGTTGACCTGATGGCAAATAACTTTTTTTTTAATAAGAATATCCTGACGAGGTCCTGACGAGAAACTTGTCAGGTTTGCCCTAATAAGGCAAACTTTATATTAACCTGATAAGGTCCTTATGGTACTTCAGGCAAATCAGACAGAAATTCTAGTCGGGCATGCCCAATATTGTATCTAGCCCAGGTTTAATTATATCTGATTAGACCTGGCCGGATATAAACGGTGGTTGGGTAGATATAATGGAGTCTGATCGTATTTATATATAAGGTCAGATCTAAATAATTTTCCCCGGATATATAGTTCAACTCAGTATGATCATTGGCCTAAAATGTGTTACTTTTATTTATCACGTTGATAGATACCTTCAACGAGAAAGCTTCGAAGCACTCGCCTTTGAGTGAATCGGCTGACAAAACAACAGTCGGGTAAGATGGAAACACGATGAAATTTGAATCATATCCGTAATTTCTCCAGTTTAATTTGGCATCTATTATGATAACAGAAATATTTCCTTCTTTATTGTCTTGCATTCCATAAACAATATCAGCCAAGTCTTTAGTTATAGCCACAGGATTCAGTCGATTGGGAAAACACAATTCCAGTAATTTTCTCTGTTCAAAGTAAGTAATTTAATTGAATAGTCATTTATTGCTTGCTTTATATGAAATCTAACTTACCGTGTGTTTTTGTAAAATCGGAAGATCGTTAATTGCTGAAGATGAAGAATTTAAGTTTTCGATGAGGTGGCTCTCGACTGCACTTACAAATAAAAAACACAAAATCGTCTTTCCCACTCGCGTCATTATGATTATAGGAAATTATTCAGATCTTTATATAAATTAAAATTTTATTGTTACAGTTATTTATTAAACTACGGAGTGAAATCAATAAATAGATGCCGGCTAAATACGCGTCTGTTCTCTTTGACTCTTTTGCTGTTACTAACGCAGGAAAATAAATAAATGAGTACTATTCCTTTTTGCGATGTTGCGAAAATTACGTGTCCATTAGCCATTCGATTGTTACATGGGTGAGCTTTTAATTTAATGCACATGCACTGTTTTTGCGCCTGTTGTCAACTGTCCCTTCTAAACATGTTGCTGTGCGAGAAATCGATTTGGTAGAAATTATTCAGTGACCGACATATTTTATGCGATTTCAATTTCGATATTAGAATAACATGAATTAAAAATATTTAACAATCAAAGTGAAAATTATTTTCAAAATTTTACGGCAATAATTGATTGCGCGAATCGCCAGTCTCGAAGACTGGGACGAAATATTGAAAGTTGAGAAAAACAATCCCTATCAAAAAATATCGATGAGGGATGGCATGAGAACCCATGAGAGTCTATATAAGAAATATAAATTTGTGTAAGAATCCGTCGGAATTAATATAGGAGTGTATAGATTTATATAAATATCCATGGGTATTTGGATTCCCATATAGGAAATACATTTAGGAAATTGTAGGTACCTAGACACCCACATAATAAATGAAGAAAACATTCGGCAGCCGAAATAAAAGGTAGATTCTCCAAAAAAACTATATAAAAACTTTCATACATACATATCTTGTCGTACATGTTAGTGCATAGTCATGATATGAAATTAGGTCCGTTTTCTAAAAGTGAGGGTAAAAAAAGACAACGACTATTTTCGATTGAGAACTTCAGATAGTTTAATTGACAATACATTCCCGACTAGTATTTTTCATAAGGGCCTGACGAGGTCCTTATCGGGGTTGCCTTATCAGGACCTTACCAGGATATCCTCATCAAATCCTTATCAGGATTACCTTATTAGTAATTATTTTAAAAAACGTATTAAATTGCAAAAAAAAAGTAAGAGAATTTTAATTCGATCAAGAATGTTATCTATCGTATTGAAAGCATTAATTAGAGGAAGTAAATGATGAAAAAATCCCTAAGACGTCTAGGCTCGAACCTGCGTCCTTTCGATTCAAAGTCCTCGATGCTATCCACTGCGCTGACATACACATGTGATCTCGAAAGTGTAAATATAATATTCATTATGATGTCAAAGAATAACTGATGAAGAAGTAAAAAATCTGTGCTGCAATGATTGACGTGATTTTTATATAACATTCTTTTGTACTTTGTTCAATTTTTAGCGTGTAAATGGAATATTTAAAGGGATGGGATAACTTTTTTATGAATAAGGATATCCTGACGTGGTCCTGATCAGGAACTCGTCGGGTCGACCTGATGGCAAATAACTTCTTTTTGAATAGGGATATCCTGACGAGGAACTTGTCAGGCTTGCCCTAATAAGGCACACCTTATATTAACCTGATAAGGTCCTTATGGTACTTCAGGCAAATCAGGAAAAAATTCTAGTGAGGATTATATAGGTTATGTACCTAACTAACTTTCACGTAAACAAAGCCCGATACAAAATGATTTCACATGATTATATATGAGTATATATGATTATATATGAAATCAAACATAATTTTATGTAATCATATATGGAATTATATATGATTATACATGGAATTCTATATAATTATATATGAACCTATTTATAATTCGATCGGATCAGACCTGAATGATGTAGGCTAGGCTTAATCATATATAAGTCTATATATGATCAGGTCTAATTATATATAAGTCTATATATATTAAGATCTGATCAGACACGATTGATATAAACTTATCTGTAGTTAAATATATGTCTATGTTAAGCAGCATCGACGTGGGTCATTAATTGGTCGCGGGACCCCGTGTTATAATCATAGTTTACCGACAGTAATTTTTTTTTAAACTTCCCGCTAAGAAAATCGACGATTTTCGAAAAATTGGAAAGTTATTGTTTTCACCCCGATTTGCGAAAATCGAACTTTTATCAGATGTCGATGTTTTGAGGTCCTTTGAAGCTATTCTGACTATTTTCAGAATGATGTCCGAGTGTATGTATGGACGTATGTGCGTGTGTGTGTGTGTGTGTGTGTGTGTGTGTGTGTGTGTGTGTGTGTGTGTGTGTGTGTGTGTGTGTGTGTGTGTGTGTGTGTGTGTGTGTGTGTGTGTGTGACCGGTCTATAACTTTTTAACTAATGAACCGATTTCGATGGTTAAGGTGGCAATCGAAAGAGCTTGTTGGCCATCAACTTTTCTGAAAATTTCGGATCATTTGATGAAGTAGACTCGAAAATATTAGCGAATTACGGAAAAACATTTTTTTTTTTTTAGTTTTTTATTGATTTCTCAGGTACGACTTAAACGATCGACTTCAAAATCTAATCAGCACTAGAACTCAATAAAACACGTCGATTGCTGCCTCAACCATCAAAATCGGTTAACTCGTTCGTGAGATATCGCGGGAGAAAGAAATGCCAAAAAACAGTTCTTTTCGAAAACAATGAGATACAAAAGTATTTTCGAGTTTGAAAATGTATTTACAACAATGTTTTCGAGCTCCTTGAGCTCGAAAACAGCGGGAAGTTTTTTTTTTTAAATTTGAATTGAACCAACATTTATATTAATGAAGACAATAAATCCTAATTAAATCACTTAATTAATGATTTACGGATATTTTCAATGAGATGTTAAAAATGACTCTATTCGTTCATGCATGATTAGATCTAATCATATATGATTATATATGATCAGATCTGGCCAATTTTCAGATCTGATTATATATTGACTTATATATGATCATACAAAATTAATTTCTATCGGGTGTGTGTAATCGTCAAAGGTAGTTGACATATAAGGTTTATGAGGTTATAAGGTTTATAATAAGGTTAATTAATAAAAGGTTGTCAAGGTTAAATAAATAAAAGATATTAAAGTGTTAAATCAAATAAATCTAATTTATTTATTAATTATCCTTCCTCTTCCTTCTCTTACAATTATAAAATCACACCGACCCTAACGATTCAACATCTGGTTCTGAGAGGCCGTATTACTTCCAGTGGCGTCCTTAGTAAGGACAACCAGAGTACCAGCATAGCTCTGTTATAAATGATTTGAAACATCTAAATTTTTTCTCATTGTATCATTATAAAATTATAATTTGAAATAATTCAATGTTATATAAAATTCTCAAGTTCAAATTATTTTCAATCATAAAATAAAAATCAAGATCTATAAATCCGATATATTTGCGCATTTTTAGCCCTACGCATGGCACCTGGGGCAAAATGGACCAGCCGACAATTCTGAAGAAATGATTTTTTCATATTTTTCGGCTGGTTTTCTATGCTTAGAGTAAATTTAGTCACTATCAATATTAGAAAATCATAATTTCTTACATTAATGTACATTGTACATTTAAACTTTGAAGTTGGTAATAGAATCAAACAGTTTAAATATAGGTGACACGCGTTTTGGGCTTAAGACGAAATATCCCCAACAAAATATCCCTGCGATATAAATCACTCGCGACGAAGTATACCCAGACAAAATATCCCCATGACAAAATATTGTTGCATTTTTTTTTTACATCTCTTCATTATTTAACTTTTTTTTTTTTTTTTTTTTTAACTAATATCAGTTATTTCATTGACGAGAATTTTCCAAAAAGTATTGGTCTAATTTTTTTTGAAATTAATACGATACTATTGCGAGTGTATCGGTTTATATATTTCATAATCACACATACATATAACCGGTGAAAAAGGTCACAGTATTGTTTCAAGCGTTTGGGAGCCTGGGGCAAGAAGGCCGCCCTAAAAAATTAGGTAAAAAATTTTTTTTTATTTTCCGTCATAACCTCTATGATGTTTTTATCATATTTTCGGTCAATGTGTGATGTGTGGGGCAAAATAGACCACTTGAAAAAAAAATTGTGACGAAAAAATTTTTTTTTTTTTATTTTTCGTCAAGTTAATATTTCGTTACAATTTTTATTTTTTTAGTAGTCCTTTTCACCCCACATATCACATATTAGCCGAATATATGATAAAAACATTCTACAGGTCATATATTGACGGAAAATAAAAAAAAAAAATTTTATCGATTTTATGTAAAATTTCGACTGATTCTTCTGAAATAGACGAAAAATCCACGAATTTGATGGTTAAAAGTCACAAAAAGAAATAAACCAGCTTTAGGGGGCTTTCGTGCCCCAGGCTCCCCTATAAGTTTATATATTTTATAATTCCACGCACACAAAATCTGTGAAAAAAATGCATATTGTAATACATATTTTATAGAGTATATTATCAAGAACAATAAAAAATAAAAATCAAGTGAAAATTTTATAAATACACTGGTCACAAAAATTAAGGGCTGGAAAAAAAATCCGAAATTTTTAGGTGATTTTCAATATGCTGTAACTCGGTGAAAAATGGTCGTATAAGAAAATTAAAAAATGCAAATTGTAGCCTCAAGTTTCTAGTTTTCAGATCTGGACCTCAAAATTTTTTATCATGTACGGTTCTGGAGGAATCATAAGAAAACCAGCGAAAAAAAAATTTTTTTAATTTTTGCTGGTCTTTCAATACCTATATGGGCGTCAATTAATTTTTTTGAATAATTAAACCGTATGAATTTTTTAGGAAATTTTATGCCCTTTAATTTGGCAGCGTGAAAAAGTCTCTACGACGATTTGGTGCCGAGTTATCATTGGTCAAAGCAAAAAAGTCCATTTTGGCTTTGATAATCAATAACTCCGCATGTATTGGTCGTACAGAGAATGGGAGCAGGGTTTTGAAAACTGGAAAACATTCTCTATAAAGCAAAATTAGTGGCATTTGGTAGAAAAATTTTTTTTAAAGCGATATTGCTTAATAAAAAACAGGTCAAAATTCACAAATTTAAGGATATTTGGAAATCTTGCTATAACTTTGGATATAACGGATGAACAAAGGATATCTTCGTCTTTTTTTCAACCTCAAAGTGTCCTGAAAAAACCCTAAAAATTACAAATCGCTGTGATTTTTCTTTCTTAGTGCCCCGAAGCTTTAAATTTATCGATTTTGTCAAAGATCACCATAATTGGTAGTTTCTCGGTTTTTGTTCATTTATTCGATTTGAAAATGTTTTTTGCACCGATAACCTTCATTTCTTTGATCAAAAAGGTTAATTGTCGAAAAAAGTTGAAAAAACAAAAAATTTTGAAAAAAATTTTTTTTTTCCAAAAATTTTTTTTTTCAAAAATTTTTTTTTTCAAAATTTTCCTTTTTGTTGTATCTGCAATGATTTATCATTGTCGAACGAAATTCCTCAATGTTTTTTCCGCCGGCAGTACCGTTACCCAAAGCGTATGTTTTTTAAGTTGACATTTAAAGCAGATGCAGTTACAGCGGTACAAAAAATTGAGGAATTTTTTTTGACAATGATAAATCATTGCGGATACAACAAAAAGAAAAATTTTAAAAGAAAAAATTTTTGGAAAAAAATTTTTCTATTAAATGCCACTAATTTTGCCTTATAGAGAATGTTTTCCAGTTTTCAAAACCCTGCTTCCATTCTCTGTACGACCAATACATCCGGAGTTATTGATTATCAAAGCCAAAATGGACTTTTTTGCTTTGATCAATGATAACTCGGCGCCAAATCATCGTAGAGACTTTTTAACGCCACCAAATTAAAGGGCATAAAATTTCCGAGAAAAGTCAGACAGTCGGATTATTCAAAAAAATTTATTGTCGCCCATATAGGTATTAAAAGACCAGCAAAAATTTTGAAAATTTTTTCTTCGCTGGTTTCCTTATGATTCTTCCGGAACCGTACATGATAAATAATTTTGAGGTCCAGATCTGAAAACTAGAAACTTAAGGCTACGATTTGCGTTTTCTAATTTTCTTATACGACCATTTTTCACCGAGTAACAGCATGTTGAAAATCACCAAAAAATTTCGGATTTTTTTTCTATCCCTTAATTTTTGTGACCAGTGTATAAAAATTTATTTTTAAAAATATATATCAATTATTGATTATTCTGCAATCTCATATTTATACTATGATAAAAATATGAATGTCTGATCAACATTATGCTATAATAATATGGAATGACTATATTCGGCACCATTGCAGGATTATTGTATCATGCCATCTGTTGGCTTAAAGCAACATATAGTTGATGTGTAGTTTTATTTATCAACAAGTGTAAAGGACTTGATATATATAAATATATAACAATTAATCATGATTCAACTACATGAATACATGAAAAACATTTATTTTCATGAATATTATGCTGTGATGATTTTTTGTGGCAGGGACGTTTATATCACGAGGATATTGTGTCAGGGATGGTTTGTCGGGGATTTTTTGTTTTAGGCCCGAAACGCAGTGGACCATTAATATAGGTGCGCGATTACAATTTAAAGCTATCAACACGGAATACCAATCGAAAAGTAAATATGTCGTTGCAAATAAACTCACGCGATGTTTTAGTGGGAATTACAATTGTTGAGTGAGAATGGCGATTCGTCTAACGGTAGACGCGATATTCTCTCTTATCATCAATTTTCTCATCTCCGACTCTTTCGCACGTTTATCTAAGAAATTTAATATTTTTTTAATTAAAATTTCGATACCAAAAATGATGATCGCCCAAGCCGTCGCGAGTGTCATCGCAATGTACATCAATTCGAAATCCTCGAGATCTAGTTGATTACAGTTTATTAATGCCTTGATTCTTTCAATTTTGCGTTTTCGTTCCAACAAAATCTTATGAAATTCACGTTTTTCAGCGTAACTTAAATGACCGGTTTCGAACAATTTAAGTGCAATCTGATTGATTTTTTCATTTAATGGAAAATCTCTATCAGTCTGAAAAACGTGATATTTACTGGAAAATTCCCTCGAATAGTGTAAATTCTCGTCAATTTTTTCGAGTCTGGTATAGTCTAATATACAAGCAGCAGAGGAATCATTTCTAACATTTGTCAGACACGCATCTTGATCATAGTCATAAAGTAACCAATGCCAATAGTTGGCAGAAGAATCATTATCCCATAGTTGACTGTCACGTAATTCGTATCGGATTTCGACGAAGTTAAAGTAGACGTGATAATTATGATCATGTAAGTCCCTCAAACTTTGGACATTTCTGTGTCCCGGTCTACTCAACAGAGAAGTCACTTGGCCCTGTAACACCGGATTAAAAATCAATGCGAATAACGTTGCGCTCATGAAAGTGATACGCATTGAGAGTCGAAGAATTGGAGTCGATATTCCCATGTCGAGAAGAAACGCTACAAGATCTAGAACCGTCGCTCCAAAATCGTACCGGTTGTTGAGAAACATCATTACAAAAAAAACTAATAGAACAACTGATGACACGACTATTCTTTCCCGAGTAAAAAAACTGTCGATAACTTGATCGAGAGTTGGTACAAAACTTTGTTTTTGTGTCACTATAACGTATCCCCCTTGCTCGAAGTATGGGATAATGTTGCCTCGTCTGTCCGGTAAATAGTCAAATGGATATGGATCGCTAGTAGATATTTGTAAATGTCCGGGTAACGCCTCGCTCTGATAATAAATAGGAGTAATGTTCATAGCTGACCATAAATTTTCATAAAAAGTATTCGCTTTTCGTGAATGCTTATTTCCAGTAAATATTTCGGAAAATTTGTATTCGTTTAAGAACTCTGCTTTATTAAAAGTTACCCTTGAACAAATTTCAGCTTCTGAAATGAAAAACGAGTATTTAAGAATACCTTAAGATTAATAGATTCTAGAAATATAAACTTGTCGATAGTTTAACTTGTATTGGTAAATTTCTAACTTGACTATTTTGGTACATATATAAACCGAAATGATCGATTCTTACCGTTACTAAACGACATTTTGTAGAATGTGCAAACATCACATGGTTTGTCTAGAGTTTCAACTTTCTCCCAGGGTTCAGGAGCTCGATCGCCGAAAGGATTCATGGTGTAGATCATCGTATTGTTGTCAAATTCGTCGGGGCATAAGAAATATGATGAAGAAATTTGTTGTTCCCAAAGCCATCCCAACGCTTTCCATGCATGGCTGCACTCGTTCCCAGTAATCAAAAATGTTGTCGTGCTGCTCCAAAAATTAAATCTCATGAAATGATCTTTGATGTAAAGGATTCCATGTGAGAAACACTGAGAAAAACATTGTTTTTTACAACAAGAATGTGATCATTACATAATAATTTAACTATACAATAGTTACAGAAGCAATATAATAACATTACTTTAGTTATCATAACTATAATACGCGTGTTTCTCAGTGGGTCAGAAAAACATTTCCATAGCTTTTCATAGCTGGAAACACTAATACACGCATGCCCTACTAACCATGTTTCTTTTCAGTTCCGACATATCATTACAAAGTTCGATCTTCAACGTCGACTAGAACTTACGCAAGAAATTTTTAAAGACAATCTCCTAGTAGTCTAATGAAAACGAACTGAGGATCATTTTTTCAAGTCTGTTATCTAATAAAACTGCTTATTCATTAGCAGAAATTTAGGCGAGATTTGTCTGTAAGTATCATGTACGACTTCAACATGTTATTATATACAAGTATATTCTAAATATTTGACATACAACGAAGTTTTTGTTAGAAACTAATGCAGAAGTCTTGCAAGGACACATGTCGACTGACTTACTGCAGATTTTTTCAAGATTGTCGTAGAAATAATCGTATATCGTGACAGTCATGCAAGTCAAATTAATTTAATTATATTAGTACCGCAACAAAAAGCTTTTTACTTCACAAATACCCGAGGAAAAAGGTTTAGTTCTGACCATTTTTAATTATATCTGATCAGATCTGACAAAGCAAATCCGGCCAGATCTTTAAATTGTCTCTATCTGACGAAATCTGGCCAGATCTGATCAGCTATAATTATATGTGGTCAGATCTAAACTTTTCAACTTCCCGCTAAGAAAATTGTAAATTTCCAAAAATTCGAGGAGTTATTGTTTTCACCCCGATTTTCGAAAGTCGAGTTTTTATCAGATGTCGACGTTTTGAGGTCCTTGGAAGCTATTCTGACTATTTTCAGAATGATGTCCGAGTGTATGTATGGACGTTTGTGCGTGTGCGTGTGTGTGTGTGTGGATGTGAGCGCTCTGTAACTTTTAAACTAATGGATTGATTTGGATGTTTATCGTGGCAATCGAAAGAGCTCGTTGGCCGTCAACTTTCCTGAAAATTTCAGATCATTTGATCAAGTAGACTCGAAAATATTTGCGAATTACGAAAAAAAAAAAATTTTTTTTTTTAGTTTTTTAGTGATTTCTCAGAAACAACAAGAACGATCAACTTCAAAATCTAATCAGCTCTAGAACTTTATAAGCCGCGTCGAATGCTACCCCAACTATCTCACTCGGTTAATTTGATCGAGAGATATCGTTGGAGAAAGAAATGTTGAAAAACGGGTTTTTCCAAATATCTTCAAAATGGCAGAACGGATCGATTCCAAAATTATATCAGCTCTAGAATTCGAGAAAACGCGCCGATTGCCACCTGAAACGTCAAAATCGGTTTATTAGTTCAAAAGATTTCAGCGCTGAAAAGTTAAAAAAATAACTTAAAACGTTATTTTTTCCGGATAAATAAAAAAAAAACTCTGACGGAACCCAGTTTTTTCATTTTTAGGCGAGAGTAGAGCATACCTACGCTCACGCTTAAGGCATGCAATATTATGTACTCAATGTGTCTGAAATCATACCAACTATTTCCCTTCATAAAGTCTATATATAGTCTCTTCCGATCATCAGATAATGTCACCTAACTTGTTCTTTAGTTTAAATCATATTATCAGCAAAAAATTGAGAAAACCCAGATTTTAATATGTTTCTCGGATATTTCATATATCATTGCTCTGACCTAAGTCAAAACTCACTCAATTCTTGATTTTGATCATTGACATTGATTTCTGCCTCGATACATTTATTTCATTGAACATAATTGAGAATAAAAATTTGAAAACCGCTTCTTCATTAATAATTTCCGATTCTTAACTTGTCAAACTTTAGCAAAATACTTAACTTGGTGGAGCTTGAAAAGCTCATAAAAAATAATCCCAGGTAATTGCACTTTCGAGCTCGAAAATATATTTACAATAATGCTTTCAAGCTCCTTGAGCTCGAAATCGGCGGGAAGTTTTGGGGCTGGCCCGCAGGGTCAACCGACGCCCAGATTTCTTTTGTTGATAATATGATTTAAAATAAAGAACAAGTGAGATGACATTATATGATGATCAAAAGAGCACATGAAGAGGAAAAGTTTGTATGATTTCAGACGCATTTTAGTACATTATACCATGACTTATCCGGAACATATAATATAAAATGTTATTTTTTTTACTTTTCAACGCCAATATCTTTTGAACTAATTAACTGATTTTGACGTTCGATGTGACTATCAGCGCGTTATATTGAATTCGATAGCTGATTGAAATTTGAAATCGATCGAGACAGTTGTTTCAAAAATATTTGGGAAAAACCATTTTCAGCTGGCAGCGATCAACGCGTTTCATCATGTTCGAGAGCTGATTAGATTTTGGGGTCGATCGTTTGAGTTGTTTCCGATAAATCAGGAAAAAACTAAAAATTTTTTTTTTCGTTATTCTCTTATATGTTCGAGTCAACTTTATCAAATGATCTGAAATTTTCAGAAAAGTTGATGGCCAACAATCTCTTTCGATAGCCGTCTCAACCACCTAAATCGGTTCATTAGTTTAAAAGTTACAGAGTGCTCACATCCACACACACACACACACACACACACACACACACACACACATATATATATATATATATATATATATATATATATATATATATATATATATATATATATATATATATATATATATATATATATATATATATATATATATATATATATATATATATATATATATATATATATCTACATACAGAGACTTTGACATCATTCTGAAAGTAGTTAGAATAGTTTCCTGGGACCTTAAAACGTCGACATCTGATAAAATTTCAATTTTCGCAAATCGGGGTGAAAACAATAACTTATCGAATTTTTGGAAAATCATTGATTTTCTAAGCGGGAAGTCAAACAGATAGTTTTAATTCGATCCGTAATGGAATCTAATGTATTAGGAACGTTACTCAGACGAATTATACATGATTATGAATTATGAAAAAATCCCGGTAACTGCTAGGCTCGAACCTGCATCCTTCCAATTCAAAGTCTTTGATGCTATCCACTGCGCTGACCCACGTATGCGATCGCGTAAGTGTAAATAACTAGATATAAACTATTTTCAATACAAATTCAATGTGTACACTATTGTATCTGAGCAGATATAATAATATCTGATTATATTAAATATTGTATTTAATTCAGATATAGTTATATCTCACAAGATGTACACCAATCTGACTAGATTTAATCATGCCTGATATTGTATCTAGCCCAGATCTAATTATATCTGATTAGATCTGGCCGGATATAAACGGTGGCTGGCTAGATAGAATGAAGTCTGATCGTATCTAAATATAAAGTCTGATCAGATATAATGATATCTGGTCAGATCTAAATCATTTTCCCCGGGTATATAGTTCAACTCAGTATGATCATTAGTTCAAAATTTGTTACTTTTATTTATCACGTTCATAGATACCTGGTACGAGAAACCTTCGAAGCACGCGCCTTTAAGTGAATCGGCTGACAAAACAACAGTCGGATAAGATGGAAACACAATCAAATTTGAATCATATTCGTATTTCTTCCAGTTTAATTTGGCATCTATTGTAATAACAGAAATATTTCCTTCTTTATTGTCTTGAATTCCATAAACAATATCAGCCAAGTCTTTAGTTATAGCCACAGGATTCAGTCGATTGGAAAAACACAATTCCAGTAATTTTTTCTGTTCAAAGTAAGTAATTTAATTGAATAGTCATTTATTGCTTGCTTTATATGAAATCTAACTTACCGTGTGTTTTTGTGGAATCGGAAGATCGTGAATTGCTGAAGATGAAGAATTTAAGTTTTCGATGAGGTGGCTCTCGACTGCACTTACAAATAAAAAACACAAAATCGTCTTCCCCACTCGCGTCATTACGATTATAGGAAATTATTCAGATCTTTATATAAATTAAAATTTTATTGTTACTGTTATTTATTAAACTACGAAGTAAAATCAATAAATAGATGCCGGCTAAATACGCGTCTGTTCTCTTTGACGCTTTTGCTGTAACTAACGCAGTAAAATAAATAAATGAGTAATATTCCTTTTTGCGATGTCGCAAAAAATACGTGTCCATTAGCCATTCGATTGTTACATGTGTGAGCTTTTAATTTAATGCACATGCACTGTTTTTGCGCCTGTTGTCAACTGTCCCTTCTAAACATGTTGCTGTGCGAGAAATCGATTTGGTAGGAAATATTCAGTGACCGACATATTTTATGCAAATTCAATTTCGATATTTGAATAACGTGAATTAAAAATATTTAACAATCATAGTGAAAATTATTTTCAAAATTTTACGGCAATAATTGACTGCGCGAATCGCCAGTCCCGAAGACTGGGACGAATTATTGAAAGTTGAGAAAAACAATCCCTATCAAAACATATTGATGTGGGGTTGCATGAGAACCCATCAGAGTCTATATAAGAAACATAAATTTGTGTAAGAATCCGTAGGAATTAATATAGGAGTGTATAGATTTATATCCATGGGTATTTGGATTCCCATATAGGAAATACATTTAGGAAATTGTGGGTACCTAGACACCCATATAATAAATGAAAAAGCCATTCGGCAGCTGAAAAAGAAGGTATTTTCCACCTAATCTATTTAAAAAGTTTTATACATACATATCTTGTGATACATGTTAGTGCATAGTCATAATATGAAATTAGGTTCGTTTCCCAAAAGTGAGGGTGAAAAAAGACAACTTTTTTCGATAGAGAACTTCTGATAGTTGATTTGACAAAATGATTTTATCTGAATATATATGATTATATATGAGATCATACATAATTATATATAATCACATATGGAATTATATATGATTATATATGGTTATACATGGAATTATATGTAATTATATATGAACCTGTATATAATTAGTTCTGATCAGACCTGGATGATGTAGGCTAGGCTTAATCATATATAAGTCTATATATGATCAGCTCTAATTATATGTAGACATATATAATTAGATCTGATAAGATCTAACTAATGAAGGCTAGATATAACCATATATAAGCCTATATATGATCAGTTCTAATTATATATAAATCTATGTATAATTAGATCTGATCAGACACGACTGATATAAAATTATCTGTAGTTATATATATCTCTATGTTAAGCAGCATCGACGTGGGTCATTAATTAGTCGCGGGGCCCCGTATTATAATCATAGTTTGCCGACAGTAATTTTTTATTTTTTTTTTTTAATTTGAATTTAACCAACATTTATATTAATGAAGACAATAAATCCTAATTAAATCACTTAATGAATAATTTACAGATATTTTTGATGAGATGTTAAAAATTACTATATTCGTTCATGCATGATTATATCTAATCATGTATGATTATATATGATCAGGTCTGGCCAATTTTCAGATCTGATTATATATGGACTTATATATATTTATCCAAAATTAATTTCTATCGGGTGTGTGTAATCGTCAAAGGTAGTTGACATGTAAGGTTTATGAGGTTATAAGGTTTATAAGTATTAAAAGGTTTATAATTTATAAGGTTAATTAATAGAAGGTTGTCAAGGTTATATAAATAAAAGGTATAAAAGTGTTAAATCAAATAAATCTAATTTATTTATAAATTATCTTTCCTCTTCCTTCTCTTACAATTATAAAATCACACCGACACCAACGATTTAAGATCCGGTTCTGAGAGGCCGTATTACTTCCAGTGGCGCCCTTAGTAAGGACGACCAGAGTAACAGCATAGCCCTGTTTTAAATGATTTGAAACATCTAAATTTTTTCTCATTGTATCATATTATAAAATAATAATTTGAAATAATTCAATATAATATAAAATTCTCAAGTTCAAATTATTTTCAATCATAAAATAAAAATCAAGATCTATAAATCCGATATATTTGTCAATTTTTAGCCCTACGCAAGACACCTGGGGCAAAATGGACCAGCCGACAATTCAGAAGAAATAATTTTTACATATTGTTCGGCTGGTTTTCTATGCTTAGAGTAAATTTAGTCCCTAAAAATATTAGAAAGTCATAATTTTTATGTTACATTAATGTACATTGTCCATTCAGGATTGAAAGGTAATAGAATCAAACAGTTTAAATATAGGTGACACGCGTTTTGGGCCCAAGACGAAATATCCGCGACAAAATATCCCTGCGACTAAATATACTTGTGACGAAATATACTCAGACATAATATCTCCATGACAAAATATAATTTTTTTTAAAATCTCCTCATTATTCAACGATTTTTTTTTTTTTTTAACTAATATCAGTTATTTCATTGATAAGAATTTTCCAAAAAGTATTGGTATAATTTTTTTTTTTAAATAAGACGAACTATTGCGAGTGTATCGGTTTATGTAATTTATAATCACACACACATACAACCTGTAAAAGGAGGGCACAGTATTGTTTCAAGCGTAGGAGAGCCTGGGGCACAAAGGCCCCCTCAACAATTAGGTAAAAAATTTTTTTTTTATTTTCCGTCATGACCTGCATAATGTTTTTATCATATTGTAGGCCAACATGTAACATGTGGGGCAAAATAGACTTTATGTCGCAGGGACGTTTTCATCACGAGGATATTTTGTTGGAGATATTTTGTCACAGAGATATTTTGTCAGGGATTTTTTGTTTTGGGCCAAAAACAGAGTGAACCATTAATATAGGTGCGTGATTACAATTTGAAGCTATATCAACACGGAACGCCAATTAAAAAGTAAATATGTCGTTGCAAATAAACTCTCGCGATATTATAGTGGGAATTACAATTGTTGAGTGATAATGGCGATTCGCCTAACGGTAGACGCGATAGTTTCTCTTATCATCAATTTTCTCATCTCCGACTCTTTCGCACGTTTATCTAAGAAATTTGATATTTTTTTAATTAAAACTTCGATACCAAAAATGATGATCGCCCAAGCCGTCGCGAGTGTCATTGAAATGTACATCAATTCGAAATCCTCGAGATCTAATTGATTGTAGTTTATTAATGCCTTGATTCTTTCAATTTTGCGTTTTCGTTTTAACAAAATCTTATGAAATTCACGTTTTTCAGCATAACTTAAATGACCGGTTTCGAACAATTTAAGTGCAATCTTATTGATTTTTTCATTTAATGGGGATTGACTATCAGTCTGAAAAACGAGATATTTACTGAAAAATTCTTTCGAATAGTGTAAATTCTCGTCAATTTTTTCGAGTCTGGTATAGTCTAATATACAAGCAGCAGAGGAATCTTTTTTAACATTTGTCAGACAAGCATCGTGATCAAAGTCTAGAAATAACCAGTGCCAATAGTGGGCAGAAGAATCATTATCCCATAGTTGACTGTCACGTAATTCGTTTTCGATTTCGAGAAGCTTAAAGTAGACGTGATAATTATGATCACGCAAGTCCCGCAAACTTTGGACATTTCTATGTCCGGGTCTACTCAACAGAGAAGTCACTTGCCCCTGTAACGCCGGATTAAAAATCAATGCGAATAACGTTGCGCTCATGAAAGTGATACGCATTGAGAGTCGAAGAATTGGAGTCGATATTCCCATGTCGAGAAGAAACGCTACGAGATCTAGAACCGTCGCTCCGAAATCGTACCGGTTGTTGAGAAACATCATTAAAAAAAGAACTGATAGAATAACTGATGACACGACTATTCTTTCCCGAGTAAAAAAACTGTCGATAACTTGATCGAGAGTTGGTACAAAACTTTGTTTTTGTGTCACTATAACGTATCCCCCTTGCACGAAGTATGGGATAATGTTGCCTGGTCCGTTCAATAAATTGTCAAATGGAAATGGATCGCTAGTAGATAGTCCTAAATGTCCGGGCAACGCCTCGCTAAAATCATTAATAGGAGTAATGTTCATAGCTGACCATAAATTTTCATAGAAAAATTTCGTTGTTAGTAAATGCTTATTTCCAGTAAACGATTCGGGAAGTTTGTATCCGTTTAAGAACTCTGCTTTATCAAAAGTTACACTTGAACAAATTTCAGCGTCTGGAACGAAAAACGAGTATTTAAGAATATCTTTAAATTGATAGATTCTAGAAATAGAAATTCGTCGATAGTTTCACTTGTATTGATAAATTTCTAACTCGACTTTCCCGGGACATATATAAACCGAAATGATCGATTCTTACGGTCAATAAACGACATTTTGTAGAATGTGCATACATCACATGGTTTGTCTAAAGTTTCAACTTTCTCCCAGGGTTCAGGAGCTCGATCGCCGAAAGGATTCATGGTGTAGATTATCGTATTGTTGTCAAATTCGTTGGGGCATAAGAAATATGATGTAGGGATTTGTTGTTTCCAAAGCCATCCCAACGCTTTCCATGCATCGCTGCACTGGTTCCCGGTGACCAAAAATGTTGTCGTGCTGCTCCAATAATTCAATGCCCTGAGATGATCTTTGATGGAAACGATTCCATGTGAGAAACACTAAGAAAAACATTGTTTTTTACAACAACAATGTAATCATTACATAATGCTTCAACTATATAATGGTTACAGAAGCAATATAATGACATTACTTTAGTTATCATAACTATAATACGCGTGTTTCTCAGCAGGACAGAAAAAATTACATTTCCATAGCTTTCATAGCTGGATATACTAATACACGCATGCCCTACTAACCATGTTTCTTTTCAGTTCCTACCTATGATTACAAAGTTCGATCTTCAACGTCGACTAGAACTTACGCAAGAAATTTTTAAAGACAATCTTCTAGTAGTCTAATGAAAACGAACTGAGGATCATTTTTTCAAGTCTGTTATCTAATAAACCTGCTTATTCATTAGCAGAAATTTAGGCGAGATTTGTCTGCAAGTATCATGTACGACTTCAACATGTTATTATATACAAGTACATTTTAAATATTTGATATACGACAGAGTTTTTGTTAGAAACTAATGCAGGAGTCTTTCAAGGACACATGTCGACTAACTTGCAGCAGATTTTTTCAAGATTGTCGTAGAAATAATCGTATATCGTGACAGTCATGCAAGTCAAATTGATTTAATTATATACGTGGTTGAATAAACTACTTAATATTAAGTGAAATGGAGACAGCTATACTGAAATGTTTTTTCCTTTTAATGCAACAAAAAGCTGTTTACTTTACGAATTTCCTGGAAAAAGGTTCAGGTCTGACCATATATAACTATATCTGATCAGATCTGACAACGCAGATCCGCCAGATCTTTAAATTGTCTCTATCTGACGAGATTCGGCCAGATCTGATCAGATAGAATTTTATGTGGTCAGATCTAAACTTTTTAACTTCTCGCTAAGAAAGTTGAAAATTTCCAAAAATTCCGGAAGTTATTGGTTTCGGTCCGATTTACGAAAATCGAATTTTCATCAGATGTCCACGTTCGGAGGTCCAAGGAAGCTATTCTGACCAATTTCAAGATGATATCCGAGTGTATGTATGTACGTACGTACGTAATCTAATGTATTAGGAATGTTTCTCAGACGAATTATACATGATTATGAATTATTAAAAAATCCCGGTGACTGCTGAGCTCGGACCTGCTTTCTTCAGATTCAAAGTCTTTGATGCTATCCACTGCGCTGTCCCACGTATGCGATTGCGTGAGTGTAAATAACTAGATATGAACTATTCCAATAAAAATCCGATGTATACATACGATTGTATCTGAACAGATACACTAAGATTTGATTATGTTAATTGTTGTATTTAGTTCGAATATAGTTATCTGATTAGATCTCACGAGATATACACAGTTCTGACCAGATATAATAAGATCTAATTATGTTAAGTGTTGCATTTGATTCAGATTAAGTTATATCTGATCAGACATTACAAGATATACGCCGATCTGACTAGATATAATCATGGCTGATATTGTAACTAGCCCAGGTCTAATTATACCTGATTAGATCTGGCCAGATATAAACGGTGGTTGGCTAGATATAATGAAGTCTGATCGTATCTAAGTCAGATCTAAATAATTTTCCCCGGGTATATAGTTCAACTTAGTATGATCATTAGCCTAAAATGTGTTACTTTTATAATTATCACGTTCATAGATACCTCGAACGAGAAACCTTCGAAGCACGCGCCTTTAAGTGAATCGGCTGACAAAACAACAGTCGGGTAAGATGGAAACACAATGAAATTTGAATCATATCCGTATTTTCGCCAGTTTAATTTGACATCTATTATGATAACAGAAATATTTCCTTCTTTATTGTCTTGCATTCCATAAACAAGATCAACCACGTCTTTAGTTATAGCCACAGGATTCAGTCGATTAGAAAAACACAATTCCAGTAATCGCCGCTGTTTAAAAGAAATGATTCAATCAATTAATAATTTTAATATTATTTATTACATTATAATATTTATAAGTTACCGTGTGATTATGTTCAATCGGGAGAGCGTTTACTTTTGAAGAATTCAAGAGATTGATTTCACTGCACTCAATGACACTTACGAACAAAAAACACCAAATAGTTCTGTTTACAAACTTCATCATATTATTTTTAAATGACTCAAATTTCTATGTAAATCATTAGTTACTTGTTGTTCATTTTTATTGATTTGTAAAATAAAATCAATAGACGGACGCTCGCCAAGTACGGGCCTATGCTCATTGACTTTTCTCTCGTCACTAACGCAATGGTATCAATAAACAAATGATGTTACCACTTACGTGGTTGCAAAGGATACGTGTCCACTTGTCATTCGATTGCATGTGTGACCAATCATTCTAATGCACATACTCTCATCCTACTTTGACAATTAATAACCACTCCTGACTATTGTTGCGTTGCGCAAAATCGCTTTACGGGTAAATATTCTTCCTTCAAAATAATAAGTTGCCCAGCAAATTTGCAGTTATTTTGAAAACATTTGAACTCCAAGGAATATTATCGTAAATAACAAAACACTATTTTGACGTCTAAAATCTGTAGTCCTCGATCCTGAGTTTTGACCAGAATGCGATACTGGCAGTTTCAAGGCTACTCTATAAAGTTTATATTATTTCTCAAAAGTTGCAGGAACTATTTTCAAATACACGAATTTGATTCCCGACATTCCATCAAAGGGTCGAAAATTACAATTAGTTTTCTGTGAATGTTTCCCGGAACTTTGTAATCTATATCTAAACGAACCCTCACTTCATCAATCAATAAATCCATCGCTCTAATTGAAGCGCTCACGTAATACACTAATTAAACATTTAACGGTAGTAATATTTTATTAAAATTTAATATCTAGGTCATGAGGCTCCCGACTAGAAATTATTCCCAAGCATATATTGGGACCCCATTGGGTATTGATAGGGCAAGTCAGATAGGGTTATCCCTATCGGGATGTGATTGAGAACATATCGGGTAAGCCTAACATGAAAATAAAGAAATCGCAATTGGGTTTACCCGATTCGGATAGAATTGGGAACTTGTTGGGATGACCTGACCCGACCCCAAAATTAATAACTTGCTGTTCGTATTACCCAATTGAGGAACAATTGGAAACACGTTGAAAAAGCTAAACATGGAATTTCTAAAAAAAAATATTTACTTTTAAAAATTTTGAATTATTTTTAAATGCAAAACATTTTGTTTTATTATGTATCTCAATATTAAGAAAAAAAAGAAAACTTGATTAAACCGTAAAAGTAAAGGAAAAAATCCGGGCATCGCTTGGCCGTGCGGGCCAGTCCTTAAACTTCGTGCTGTTTTCGAGCTCAAGGAACTCGAAAATATTGTGAATACATTTTCTAGCTTGTCGAGCTCGAAAACACTCTTAACTGAAATTGTTTTTTATGAACTTTTCAAGCACACACAAGTTAAGTTATATAGTCAAGTCTGGAAAAATGATCTAAAATAATTAATAAACAAGCTATTTTTAAATTTTTATTCACGATTATCTTCAATAAAAAAAATCTGGGCGTCGGTTGGCCCTGCGGGCCAGCCCCAAAACTTCCCGCTGTTTTTAAGCTCAAGGAGCTTGAAATCATCACTGTGAAAATATTTTCAAGCTCTTCGAGCTCGAGAATGCTATTACATGTAATCGTTTTTTTATGAGCTTTTCAAGCTCTAACAAGTTACGTTTTATGCTAGAGTTTGAAAAGTTAAGAATCGAAAATTTTTAGTGAAGAAGCGGCTTTTACATTTTTATTCTCTATTATGTTCTCTGAAATAAATGTATTAAGGCAGAAATCAATGTCACCCAGGTAGAAAATTGTCTTAGTCGGCCAAGTTTAAAACTTCAAAATAGCTTTATTTTAGCTTAACACCTAAGTCCTTTTTCGTAAGCTTCACTCTAGGTTGTTATTAGAATAAATTCTATGACAGGTCTTTAGAGTGTAACTAACCTTCAAATATACCTTTCTGTTAGCTTTTTTTCCACGCGTATGATAAGATTCGTTCTAAGCTTGGATTCTAAACTTAGAACTACCTTATCTGCATTACTTTAAGCGTACATTGAAAACTATAGTTTGAGGTTAATTAGGAGTTTTTGTTGTTGTCTATAAGTGGTAAATGAGTTTAATTTTATTTGCAATATATATTAAGAAAAATATTCACTAAAGAGTGTAAGTTTTAATTTTTTAATTTATTGAATCACAAGTTCTTAATGCTCATCATAAAAAAATTTGAATTTTTTAGAACGTCGTTACATTACATGCATAAAACTGATTACGTTATAAATTACTCCCGATGAAAAAAGATTTTATACAATTGTATAGGATTATATATCACTTATATATGGACTATATATAATTATATATTGACTATATATAATTGGATAGAAAAAATGGCCCGATCCAAAATCTTCGTAAGCACGAAAACTCACGAAGAAAATAATTAATCGGCCTAAATTTTTTTTATTGTCTTCGTATTTTTTATCACAAGAACCCTTATGAAAATTACTATCTAAATGCTTTTAGATTAATTGTAATTAATTAACGACGTAAAACTGATTATTCGTGAAAAATTTAGCTGCTATTTTTCACTGTTGTTATTATTTTTTTCAGTGTTTCTCTCTATCAACTACTGATGGCAGCACTAGCGTATCAACATGTTTGAAAAAAAGCGACATCTAAAATAAAAGGCGGGATATTTAAAAAAAAAAAAAAATTAATTAAAACCCATTAAATGAAAAAAAAAATGTTAGTAAAAAAATATTAAACTAAAAATAAGAAATAAAAAAATCGAATTGATTATTTGTAAATTGAATAAAAGTTCATAATAAAAAAAAATCCATTAATATTACGTAATAAAAGTAATGATTAAAAATAAAATGAGCGATTGAGGTGTGCACTCTTGGATTTTCCAACATTTTTTTATTTATGGGCAATATTTATAGAAAATATATTAAATTACAGAATTGGTTATGTTTTGCTTACTATTTATTTAGTGCCTTTTGTTTCAAAATGTCGACAGTTAATGAAAGTTTGACAGCTTTATGTTTTAGTTGTCTTGGCTTAATATTTATAGTATTTATATATTTAATTTCACTCCGAATTTACTCCGGATTTTTTACAGTGTAGGGGCAAAAACAGATTAAATTCTTATATAAAATAAATACGATTTATAAACTTAAATTCAAGAAAAAATATTTGAATTTATCATTCATTTTAAAACAGATCTAATTTTTGGACACGGGTGTATGTACGTACGTATGTGATATCTGTAACTTTTGAATGAATGAACCGATTTTGATCGTCCAGGTGGCATTCGACGCGGCTTGTTAATTTCTACAAGCTGCAATAATTTGAGCCTGATCGGTAAAGTGCGTGTGGAGATATTGAAAAAATAAAATTTTTTCAAAAATGTTCTTTTTAGATAACTTTTCATGTGCTCGATGGATTGATCGCAAAATCTATAAGTAATTTATGTTAAATAATTTTTTTTGCGTAATTTCAAAATATAAAATGGAACTTCAATTAAAAGAGATTCGAGTGCACACAAATCAGTTCTTTCCTTAGCGATGCGTTAAACCCCTCCACCCTCCCCCCTATATAGATTAATACTATGGGTTAAACTGCTATGGAATAATTAATTTACTAGAATTTCAATGCAAATTATTAATTTATTTCACAATTAAATGACATAAGGTTACAACTCAGAAATCAATCGTTATTATCCTTAATAACCTAGGGAAAAATAGTTGAGATCTACGCTAGTATTACCAGATCTACGGAGATCAAGATAGAACTCATAGTTGTCAAAGCTTTTTGCTTCGAAGAATTAAAAAAATAATTTTGAAAATTCACGGATCTCAGTAGATCTTCAGAAATCTAGATAGATCTCCATCGATATTGTCGTGGAATCTTAGAAAATCCGATGTGATTTTTTGATATCACTATGGATCTACCTAATCAAATGTCCGCGTTCATTAGAGATCTTTAGATATCACCAAAGGTCTAAAATCATTTATACTATGCCAAAATCATCAAAGATTTTCTAAGATCCCCGTATGAAAAAGCAATATATGAGCTTCAGTATAATTAAAAATATATGATAAATTATATGGAATTATAAGAAGTCATATATGGAGCCATATACAAAATTTTGCCGAAATATTATATGATTTTATAATTTGCAACGTATATATCGGTAATATATTTTTTTTTACCTTAAGTTATATGATAAGATATATGATTTAATTATATGACTGAAGTATAATATCCCAGTAAACACATTGACGTAAATTTGACGTCAGAGTGACGTTACGCTGTGTCATCATTTACGTAAGATATAAGTCACGAATGAGTCAGGTGTGACTCATTATTTCACACTTTTTTACGTAAGATTATGATGTAAAACTAATAACGTATGCATGATGTAAATGTGATGTCTGTGTGACCTTCTATGACGTCAATATGACATACGGCTGATGTCAAAATTATCAATTCGAAAAAAATATTTTGAAAAATAAAAAAATAAAATGATATACCGAATTTTTGATTTGATTATTACCGCGCGAACGCATTGTGAATTCTGAAACAAGATTAGATAACGCTAAATGATGAAAATATCCTGGGCGTCTGCTGGGTTCGAACACGGCTCCTCTTGGCTGGTAGTCCTGAAAGTTGCTCACTGGTCCACATCACGAGAGTTCAAATCTCGTGCTTAATTGATGTATTTAGAGTGAAATGCCGGAAAAGACAGAGTTAATAAGTTTTCGTGATAGATTTTTACAAAATTTGAAAATACTCCATGAACTTATATGAAATTTTATAGAAACAATCTTTGTGGGCCTCGATGATAATTGTATAAAATTTCATCAAGTTTCATCAAATTTTTTAATTTATTGTTGTGATGTAAAATTTAAAAAATCTTATATAGAATTTTGCAAAATATTAAATAATTTCACAAAATCGTATGAAATTTAATCGATTGAAAAATTCTGATACTAAACTTCAAAATCATAATAGCAAAAGAGTTCAAACTGTCGTTACATTTTCTTTGTCATCCTAAATGATATTTTCGATATATCATTTAAAAAATTAAAGTTAATTTTTTTATGCTCACGCTAATGTTTTAATCTAAAACGTCTGAATGATCTATTATCGAGTTTATCGATTACTTTGACCCCAAAAATGTTCGACGTTTATTTGTTATTTTTACACATTTACACATGTTTGAAAATTCATTCTATGATTGTTTTATTTCGATAAATAGATGATAAAAAACTATGACTCGGACATTACATCAGCATTGCGTAAAATAATGACTTGTTATTGTAAAGATATGATTTAAGAGTGACATCCATATTACGTATAACCGTGACTTTGCTACTGACATAAATGTATGATTTTAAAATTACGTCATTATGATGTGCGGATAATGACTTTATTACTACATAACAATGTGATGTAGATTCTATGTCAAACGTACGTAATACATAAGTCATCCCTGATTAAAAAAAATGATTAAAAAGTATTTAAAATGATTTGTTTTTTAATCATTTTAAATACTTTTTAATCCTTCAAATCATTTCTAATCCTGTCTCTTATGGACATTTATCGTGTGAAATCATTTTTAATCATTTTGTTTAATCGGGGATAACTGTGACGTCGTACAAGTGTCATGCTTACATCAATACGATGTCACAAGCTTTACATCATATTAAAGTCATGTAGAACGTCAGATTGACATCAAATTTACATCAGATGTCGTGACATTGCTATGACCTACGTATGATGTCACAATAAGGTCATGTGTTCACTGGGATATTTAAACATGTAAATATATAATTATATAAATATATGTTCACATATATTTGTATAAATGTATGTTAATATATATTTATATAGATATATGTTTATATATATTTTTACAAATATAAAACTAAAGATTTCATGCTTTAAAATGCTTTTTTTTTAAATCTCGATACGATTATTTTTCATGAAGTACAGTCTTGCAAAAATCACTAAAAAATTTCTAAAATTTTTTTTTTCCTTTAATTTTTGGTATGAGTGTATTTTTTAAATTATTTATGTATAATAATATCGAAATTTTTATAATATTGAGATTATAAGTTTATATATAAAACGAGAATATAATTTGAGATGTAATATCATATGTATACAATTACATATATCATAAATTATATGGATTATACTAATATTGAAATTATAAATTAATTTATAAGATGAAACATATCTTTTACGTTATAAATTGATATATAAATCGGTCATATAATCTTTGATATAATATCACATGTATATAATCACATATAGTATAAATGATATGGATTATTATAATATTAAACGTATACATTATTATATATGATATAGTATATTACATACCTAGGCCAGTAAAATAAGAAAAGTCTCAGAGCACATGTAATTGTTGGCCGAGGCGAAGCCGAGGCTGACAAACATGTGGTCTGAGGCTTTCTTTTTTACTGGCCAAGGTGCGTATACTATTTTTCTGCTCGACGAAGCTGGAAAGTTGCAACTTCGTTTAGGGCAGCGGCCCGAAAGTTGCCAC
This sequence comes from Microplitis mediator, assembly GCF_029852145.1. NCBI lineage: Eukaryota > Metazoa > Arthropoda > Insecta > Hymenoptera > Braconidae > Microplitis > Microplitis mediator. The sequence goes on along the minus strand of NC_079977.1, from coordinate 17,829,885 downwards.
TTTCCGGCCGGAGGGCAGAAAAATTATATATTTATCAATATTAATAATTTTGCCGCCATATATGTTCAGTTATTTACCATATATTTTTTTATATATTATCGACAGTATATGGTTTTTTCATACGGGTCCATTCCAAATTTTAGATCTACATAGATCTTTATCATTTTTTCCCGGAAATCATCACCACACAAAAGACCTATTATTTGTTTAGAAAAAATCCATTATAATAGACATTTTTCAGAATTTAACCTATAGGTAAAGCAAATTTGATTTTAGTTAAAAGATACGATTGATTTTTTTGATGTAGCAGATTATAAATCATCGATTCTTTAATGAGAATTAAAACTTAAAAGTTGGTACTAGAATTGGACAGTATTAATATAAGTGCGCGAATACATTTTGAAGCTATCAACACGGAACGCCAAATAAAAAGTAAATATGTCGTTGCAAATAAACTCACGCGATATTTTAGGGGGAATTACAATTGTTGAGTGATAATGGCGATTCGTCTAACGGTAGACGCGATAGTCTCTCTTATCATCAATTTTCTCATCTCCGACTCTTTCGCACGTTTATCTAAGAAATTTGATATTTTTTTAATTAAAACTTCGATACCAAAAATGATGATCGCCCACGCCGTCGCGAGTGTCATCGCAATGTACATCAATTCGAAATCCTCGAGATCTAGTTGATTAGAGTTTATTAATGCCTTGATTCTTTCAATTTTGCGTTTTCGTTCCAACAAAATTTTATGAAATTCACGTCTTTCAGCATAACTTAAATGACCGGTTTCGAACAATTTAAGTGCAATCTTATTGATTTTTTCATTTAATGGGAAATGTCTCTCAGTCTGTAAAACGTGATATTTAATGGAAAATTCCTTAGAATAGTGTAAATTCTCGTCAATTTTTTCGAGTCTGGTATAGTCTAATATACAAGCAGCAGAGGAATCATTCCTTACATTTGTCAGACAAGCATCTTGATCGAAGTCTTGTAATAACCAATGCCAATAGTAGGCAGAAGAATCATTATCCCATAGTTGACTGTCACGTAATTCGAATTGGATGTCGACAAAGGTAAAGTAGACGTGATAATTATGATCACGCAAGTCCCGCAAACTTTGGACATTTCTATGTCCCGGTCTACTTAACAGAGAAGTCACTTGCCCCTGTAACACCGGATTAAAAATCAATGCGAATAACGTTGCGCTCATGAAAGTGATACGCATTGAGAGTCGAAGAATTGGAGTCGATATTCCCAAGTCGAGAAGGAACGCTAAGAGATCTGAAACGGTCGCACCGAAATCGTACCGGTTGTTGAAAAACATCATTAAAAAAAGAACTGATAGAATAACTGATGACATGACTATTCTTTCCCGAGTAAAAAAACTGTCGATAACTTGATTGAGAGTTGGTACAAAACTTTGTTTTTGTGTCACTATAACGTATCCCCCTTGCTCGAAGTATGGGATAATGTTGTATGTTCTGTCAATTAAATAGTCAGATGGCAATGGATCGCTAGTAGATATTTGTAAATGTCCGGGCAACGCCTCGCTAAGGAAATCAACAGGAGTAATGTTCATAGCTGACCATAAATTTTTATAGAAAATTTTCGTTTTTAGTAAATGCTTATTTCCAGTAAACAATTCGGAAAGTTTGTATCCGTTTAAGAACTTTGCTTTATCAAAAGTTACACTTGAACAAATTTCAGCGTCTGGAACGAAAAACGAGTATTTAAGAATGTCTTTAAATTAATAGATTTTAGAAATAGATACTCGTTGATAGTTTCACTTGTATTGATAAATTTCTAACTTGACTTTTCCGGGACATATATAAACCAAAATGATCGATTCTTACCGTTAATAAACGACATTTTGTAGAATGTGCATACATCACATGGTTTGTCTAGAGTTTCAACTTTCTCCCAGGGTTCAGGGGCTCGATCTCCGAAAGGATTCATGGTGTAGATCATCGTATTGTTGTCAAATTCGTTGGGGCATAAGAAATATGATGTAGAAATTTGTTGTTTCCAAAGCCATCTCAACGCTTTCCATGCATCGCTGCACTGGTTTCCAGTGACCAAAAATGTTGTCGTGCTGCTCAAATAATTCAATGCCCTGAGATGATCTTTGATGAAAATGATTCCATGTGATAAACACTGAGAAAAACATTGTTTTTTACAACGAGAATATGATCATTAAATAATACTTCAACTATACAATAGTTACAGAAGCGATATAATAACATTACTTTAGTCATCATAACTATAATACGCATGTTTCTCAGTGGAACAGAAAAAAATTACATTTCCGTAGCTTTTCATAGCTGGAACTAATACACGCATGCCCTTCTTACTATGTTTCTTTTAAGTTCCTACCCGGGTCAAAAAATTTGACCTGATTTTAGTCTGATTGGACTATTTGATCTGATTTTGATCTTTTATGAAAATTTTAAGCTGTTTTCGACCTGCTACTTTAAAAAACAAACGCGTTACGAGCAGACTAAATTAGATTCATTCGTGAACTTTAAAAAATTTAGTTCTGGAAATTTACAAGGACAAAACTAGATTAAATCATCGACTTATAAAATTTTTATTTATGGGCAATATTTTTGAAAAAACATTAAGTTGCAGAATTGATTACGTTTTATTTACTATTTATTTACGATCTTTTGTTTAAAAATGTCGGCAGTTAATGAAAATTTGACAGCTTAAGTTTTTTGTTGTCTTCATTGAATATTTATATCATTGAATAAAAGTGATAAAACAACTCTTAAAATGTCAAGAATTTTCTCTTATTCACTGGATAAAATTGAAAATATTTCGGCATAAAAAAACATCAAAATTTTTGTGCTACGGAGAAAAATGTTGGCTCGAAATCTACCAATTTTTATCATGCTGTCGACCAAACTTGAAACAGAAAGTAAAGTATCCAAAAAATTACTATACTCTTATAAAAAATTATTTTGCTGCATCAAAATTATTATAATGTATGGAAGTAATTGATATTGAAGCTTATCGATAAGTTTCTCGCGCGTAATAAGTAATGTGATACATTATAATCATTTTTTGTAAGAGCACGATAATTTTTTAGATGCTTTACTCCCTGTTTCAAGTTTAGTCGACAGCATTGTAAAAATTAGTAGGTTTCGAGCCAACATTTTCTCTGTGTGACATCTTATTATGGAAGCGCATTAGCATGTTTTAAATACCAAGAAAATTAAAATAAATTAATAAATCGAGATTATTATTATTATTATTTATATTTATAAAATGTCCTGTATTTGTCCTTAAAAACAATTGAACACAGACCAATAATTATAATAAAAAAGTCTGTTTTTAGTCTAAGCGCGATTTAAAACAGACTAAATATCATACGAAAATAAGTCTGATATTAGCCTGGATAAGGAATAGTACGGGCAAAAACAGATTAAATTCTTATATAAAATAAATACGATTTATAAACTTGAATTAAAGGAAAAACATTTGAATTTATCATTTATTTTAAAACAGATCTAATTTATTGACCCGGGTACACATGATTACAAAGTTCGATCTACTACGGCGACTAGAATTTACGCAAGAAATTTTTTTAGACATTCTTGTGGTAGTCTAATGAAAACAAACTGACAATTATTTTTTCATGTCTGTTATCTAATAAAACTGCTTATTCATTAGCAGAAATTTAGGCGAGATTTGTCTGCAAGTATCATGTACGACTTCAACATGTTATTATATACAAATATATTCTAAATATTTGATATGCAACGAAGTTTTTGTTAAAAAGTAATGCAGGAGTCTTACAAGGACACATGTCGACTAACTTGCAGCAGATTTTTTCAAGATTGTCATAGAAATAATTGTATATCGTGACAGTCATGCAAGTCAAATTGATTTAATTATATACGTGGTTGAATAAACTACTTAATATTAAGTGAAATTGAGACAGCTATACTGAAATGTTTCTTTCTTTTAATGCAACAAAAAGCTGTCTAAATTTACGAATACCCGAGGAGAAAGGTTTAAATCTGACCATATATAATTATATCTGATCAGATCTGACAAAGCAGATCCAGCCAGATCTTTAAATTGTCTCTATCTGACTAGATCTGGCCAGATCTGATTGGATATAATTATATGTGGTCAGATAAATATAGTTGACTAGATATAATGAGATCTCATCGTATCTCAATATCAGATCTGATCAGATATAATTAAATTTTTTCCGATCTAAATAATTTTTCCCGGGTATATAGTTCAACTCAGTATGATCATTAGTTCAAAATTTGTTACTGTTATTTATCACGTTTATAGATACCTTCAACGAGAAACCTTCGAAGCACTCGCCTTTAAGTGAATCGGCTGACAAAACAACAGTCGGGAAAGATGGAAACACAATAGAATTTGAATCATATTTGTCCGTCGCCCAGTTTAATTTGGCATCTATTGTGATAACAGAAATGTTACCTTCTTTATTGTCTGGCATTCCATAAACAATATCAGCCAAGTCTTTAGTTATAGCCACAGGATTGAGTCGATTGGAAAAACACAATTCAAGTAATCGCCGCTGTTTAAAAGAAATGATTCAATTAATTAATAATTTTAATATTATTTATTACATTATAATATTAATAAGTTACCGTGTGATTATGTTCAATCGAGAGAGCGTTCACTTTTGAAGAATTCAAGAGATTGATTTCACTGCACTCAATGACACTTACGAACAAAAAACACCAAATAGTTCTGTTTACAAACGTCATCATATTATTTTTAAATGACTCAAATTTCTATTTAAATGATTAGTTACTTGTTATTCATTTTTATTGATTTATAAAATAAAATCAATAGACGGACGCTCGCCAAGTACGGGTCTATGCTCATTGACTTTACTCTCGTCACTAACGCAATGGTATCAATAAACAAATGATGTTACCACTTACGTGGTTGCAAAGGATACGTGTCCACTTGTCATTCGATTGCATGTGTGACCAATCATTCTAATGCACATACTCTCATCCTACTTTTACAATTAATAACCACTCCTGACTATTGTTGCGATGCGCAAAATCGCTTTACGGGTAAATATTCTTCCTTCAAAAAAATAAGTTACCCAGCAAATTTGCAGTTATTTTGAAAGTTTTTGAACTCCAAGGAATATTATCGTTAATAACAAAACACTATTTTGACGTCCAAAATCTGTAGTTCTCGATCCTGAGTTTTGACCAGAATGCGATACCGGCAGTTTCAAGGCTACTCTATAAAGTTTATATTATTTCACAAAAGATGCAGGGACTATTTTCAAGTACACGAATTTGATCCCCGACATTCCATTAATGGGTCGAAAATTACAATTAGTTTTCTGTGAATGTTTCCCGGAACTTTGTAATCTATATCTAAACGAACCCTCAATTCATCAATCAATAAATCCATCGCTCTAATTGAAGCGCTCACGTAATACACTAATTAAATATTTAACGGTAGTAATATTGTATTAAAATTTAATATCTAGGTCATGAGGCTCCCGACTAGAAATTATTCCCAAGCATACATTGAGACCCCATTGGGTATTGATAGGGCAAATTCGACAGGGTTATCCCCATCGGGATGTGATTAAGAACATCTCGGGTAAGCCTAAGATTTAAATACAGAAATTGTAATTGGGTTTACCCGATTGAGATGGGATTGGGAGCATGTTGGGAAAACCCAATGCTAAAATTAATGATTTAATAATGGGTTTGCTCGATGGGGATATTTTTAGGAACTTGTTGGGAAGACCCAACTCCAAAATTAATAAGTTGCTGTTGGTATTACCCAATCGAGGATCAATTGGGAACACGTTGAAAAAGCTAAACATGAAATTTCTAAAAAAAAAATTTTACTTTTAAAAATTTAAAATAACTTTTAAATGCAAAATATTTTGTTTTCTTATGTATCTCAAAATAAAAAAAGGAAAAAAATTGATTTAACCGTAAAAATAAAGGTCAAACTCCGGGCATCGCTTGGCCCTACGGGCCAGTCCTTAAACTTCTTGCTGTGTTCGAGCTCAAGAAACTCAAAAATATTGTGAATACTTTTCTGAGCTCGTCGAGCTCGTAAACGCTCTTAACTGAAATTGTTTTCTATGATCTTTTCAAGCACACACAAGTTAAGTTATATAGTCAAGTTTTGAAAAATAATCTAAAATAAGTAATGAACAAGCAATTTTTAAATTTTAATTCACGATTATCTTTAATAAAATAAATGTATTCAGGCAGAAATCAATGTCAGCGACCAAAATAAGGATTTAAATAAGTTTTGACTCAGATCAAAGCACATGCACTTCATTTTCAGATAATAAGTTAATTTTTACATCTATTTTCATAGGTAAATTGAATATTACATACATATAAATATATATATATAGAAGGTGGTCACAGAAATAATGTTGTCACCAATGCTTTGATGTATATGATTGCCGTTGACAATTTACCTTTTTGCACACCTGAAAAAAAGGTTTTAAGACATTTATCAAAAAACTACAACCTCTACAAACTCTACCGTGTGAGCCAACGCTAGCAAGACTTGGGGATACCAAATATAAAGAAATTACAGCAAAACTCAAATAGGATTGCAAGATGCCAATTTAGATTGTTAGACAAATTAATTATTAATTAAAATTATACTAAGAATTAGTTATTAAAAAAAAAAAAAATTGAAAATACTTCATCAATAATGTCAGTTTCAAAATGATTTTCGTTGACTCGCGAAATTTTATTGAATTATTTTGTAATCAGAAATAAAGAAAATTACTTGATAGCTTGAGCCTTTCGATAAATCGATTTGTCGCTATGGTTTTTATCAGAAGATAGTAGTGTACATTTTAAAATATTGTTCATGCATACGATAGATATTTAAGGTAAAAAATCATAATTATTATTATTATTTCAAATTTTATAGTGTGACTTTTATTGCTCGAAGAGGTTAAAAAACCGCGGGTAGTTTTGGGGCTGGCCCGCAGGGTCAACCGATAGACCGATTTTTTCACATGTTATAGTCCTTGTTGAAAAACACATCCGTGATTTATTTCAATTTTTTGTATCACCTTTTTAAAAAGTTATGAATATTTGGAAATTTCGGATAAAAAAAATTTGAATGCTACTGCATATTAATTTCCATTCAAAAATCGATTACAATCGACTTTTTGTGCCGATTAATCGATTCAAAGAATCAAAATGAACAGACTCGAAGTGGGGATCAAAAATCGATTCTCTGACAAAGCTTTCCACCCCTACACAGGAACGCGTCTTGTTGCAACGATATCTCCAAGTCGAAGGAGATCTGTATGGCAAGGTAGGAATCGGTGCTAATTTTCCCGTATGATCACTTAAGTTAGTTTTAATATTTAAAATAAAATGTGGCTTTAGTGTGCCAGTAAAAGTGAGTCGAGTGCTTTCGTGTTATTTGAAGACATAAATATTTTTATGTCAAATTGAAAAATCCATGTCACTGTTACGGTTCCAAATATAGGGGAGGGTGGGGCAGAGCGGCCCCCCTCCAAAAAGTGATAAAAAAATTTTTTTTTTCGTTTATTTTTAAAAAAAAAAAAAAATGTTGCTCCAAAATGACGCACCCTAATATATATACATATGTCTCTACGTATATACATGTATACATGAATGTTTTTGTTTTGAATGCTGTAGAAATTATAAAATTAAGTTGGTGAATAATTTAAAAAAAAAAAGGATTCACAAGAAACACCTACATACTTATTAAAAACTGAGCTTATACTTAAATCAATAGGTCTCCTTGCTAGTAAAAATTTCAATTATCTCACTAATAAGTTCAAAGTAGAATATTACCGACAAATCAAAAGATATATGATAGTTAGTAACCTAAAATATGCACTACTGTAGCCACGAATTATTTTAAAAATCATATATTATTTTATTAAATGTAAGCTGTTAACGATGTATTTTTTTTTTAGTAGATTTCATAAAAATCTAACTATTGTATTTGTCCTCATGATGGAATTTTCGAAAAATTTTGCTACCTCTAAACTCAGCTCGATGAGCTGAGTCAGGAAATACATTCAGTTCAAAAGTTTATATATGTATTTATATATATATATATATATATATATATATATATATATATATATATATATATAATATAACGCGCCGTTCTCCAACGATAGCGTCCGCAATTCTACACCGATCTTAATGAAACTTAGTATACTTATTCTATGGACGATTACCTTGGATGAGTTCGAAGAGGAGCCAATTCGGCCAATAAGTTTAGAAGTTATGGTTAATTGAAATTTTGTAAAATTTTCAAAAAAAATTTGTTTGCCGCTTTAACTGGATGTAACTTCTAAACAGAAAGAGATAGCTTATTTTCGTTTGTTCTATGTGAAAGCTCGTCCGATTGCCTACAATTTTGACTATACAGCTCATTGATTGGACCATTTTTTCTAGTAGATAAATGGTTTTGAACATTTACAAAATATTATAAAAACTAATTTTATGCAGGTTTTCACTTTGATTATAGCCACAATTTTAAACCGATCATCTTGAAACTTAGTATACGTATTTTGTGGGTGACTACCTTGTTCGAGTTTGAAAATGAGCTCAATCAGTCGATTAGTTTAGAAGTTATAGCATTTCAAAATTTTCAAAATGTCCAAAATTCATATTTTTACTTATTCTTCCTTTAATATCTTTTGAATGTGATAACTTATCGACTTTATATCAAATTCATCTGAAAGCTCTTCGAATAAGCTTCAATTTTCATGCCTATATATATGCCTAGACCACTGAAATTACTTATTTTACCATTCATTTAATGAAATTTTGCTATTGCATTAGTTCTCCTACTTCTTAGTACATTCATGGAGCTACTTAAATTCATATTATCGCAGTGTGACACTTATAAAATCCAAACATCTGAATTCAGTGGGTATATACAATTCCGTTTTATCGACAGTGTATAAATGATATGGTATATCAATAACAAGATTAACATTAGTTATGATGATAATATTCTCTATATCTACTCGTCGTTTGATATTCTAATAGGCTTTTTATTTCAAATATTAGTACTAATTTCAAGTATAACACTTTGATGTATCACAATCAATTTTTAATCTTAGAATATTTTATTAGTAGATTTTATTGAAAGCAAATTATCGCCTTTGTCTTTATGGTAGAATTCTCGAGCATTAAAACCATAATCTATCATAATTTTTCGAATAGGGTTCGGAATACCATTTGTCCGATAGTTTGAATATATGCATACGTATCTTTAACTAACGTCAAATCAAAACATATAGTGCATTATCATCAAAAATTCTTCTGAAGCTCATTTAGTTAGCTTCAATTTTTGGCATTATACTTATAATTATTTGATTTTTTTTGTTTTATCATCTCGAGAATTTTTAAAAAAATGTAAAAAAAAATTTTATTTCATTATTAACTTTTATTTGAACAGTGAAAAAAATTCAACAATGAGAAATCTACTTCCATTTCGGCTGGCGAATGGCCTTTTTTTTTTCATTTATTTATTTTCCTTAACTGTACAACGTTACGTTTTTTACAGGTTACATCTTACGTATATTTAAATATATTTTTTACTTTGTATTTATTTCATATATTATTTTTATTTTCTTCACTTCCTATGTTAACTTTGGTTTCCTTTCACCTTCTTCACTTCCTTGTGATTTTTGGTCATTTGCTTCTCATATTCCCTGGCATATTGCACGATTGTTTTCACCGGCTCCCCACTTAATGCTTTTATTATTTCTTGGGCCAGCTGTTCGTCTTTTTTCCCTCGCTCCATTTTTCCATCGCCTCTACTGTTTCTCGACTTATTTCTTTCCTGATTGCTGGACAGGACCAGATGTGGTTGAAATTTTCCTCCTCTACATCACAAGCTCTGCATTTTGTGTCCTTGAACCCTTTGCTCTGTGTTCTCCCAAGGTTACCACATCTGATCCTGGTCCATTTCTCCTTGTCTTCTACCTTTATTTCTTTGATATTCCAATACTTCTCTATGCCCAATTCTTTTTTTATCTCCTTGTAGCTCTTCCAGTAATTGGAGTTGTCTATTTTGTTCCAGTTACCTTGGATTTCAATGTCCTGTAACGTTTGTATGTTTTCTCTCACAATTTCTGTTGCCTTCCCCCTCTCCTCTCTGTTTCCGATCAAGCTCAGTGTCTCTCCATCTCCTACACCCGTCAGGGCTTTTTCCAGTTTAACTCCCCACTTTGTTGGTGTTTCATTTTTTATTGCTTTTATTTCTTCCATTGGACTTTTCCTTGGCCACCGGTCTCCTCCATATTTTGAATTTTGAGCATGTAATCACTCACTCTTCTCATCACCTCGACCTGTACGCTATGCCTGCGCGTTTCCATTTTCCATATATAGTCTGGCGTGTTTTGGTTTACTCCCATGGCCATTTTCGCTATTCTGCTTTGCACCCTTTCAATTTCATTCTCCCTCCTCAATCCCCACATATCAATACCATATAGGCATCCTGATTTTGCTAGCGTGTTTAGCACATAGAGCCTCCTTCCTAGCCCATTCAGTTTTGCTCTCTTCATGACACCCCATGCCGCGTTGGCTGTCCTTCTCGCTTTTGCTGCCATTTCCCTCACATGTACACTCACATTGTTTCTCTCATTAAACCAGTATCCTAAATACTTGGATTTCTTAACCACCTCTAGTTTCTCTTTTCCAATTTTCCACTGTTCGCTTTTCCCGGGTCTTCCACCTGCTCTGAACACCATCACTTAGGACTTCTTGGTGTTTATTTCTAGCCCATTCTTCTTCATGTACCTTCCGTTGTGTTCAACATATCCTGCAGTACCTCCGGGCTTTCTCCCAACAGCGCCAGGTCATCCGCAAACTTCAGGATGAATATTCTGAGGTTCCGGATAATAGAACTAATAAATTAAGTTATGACTAATTAATTTATTTGGATTAATAAATGAGTAAAATAAAATAAAAAATCGTCGAAACATGGAAATGATATCTCTGCCAGACTAGAGATAACATATTTAACAACAAGTAACGGTTGGCTCACGATGAATCAGTACATCTTGATCAACATAACTTAGATATTTACGATTTATAAATACAAAATTTTTTTAATTTTCGTAATTTATTTTTAGTTTACGTTTAAGTTTACTATCAATAATTATTGAGTAAAAATTAAGTTGTTATAAATATTTATAATGATTCATTATAATAATTTAAATTGGAGAGTAGAAAAAATGGCCGAAAGGTAAACATGTGACGCTCGATCACTCCATTATCTTTGCGCTAGAATTTATTTATTTTACATTAAAAATTATTGATAGCTGTGAAATGATAGTCATAATAATTTTCTCATTATAACTGTGAAAAAGTTGACCCAATTCTCTTCAAACAGTGCTGTGTATAAGTTCGACTCTGTATGTCACAATCAATTGAGGTTAGAATGATTAGTAGTGATGTTGTCAAGGAAATTATAGCTGCCAATCCTCCTCGCATCACAATATCAGAAGCTGGACAAGCAGCAGACCACGGCAGTTTGCAAATCTCACCACCGCTGGATAAAAACAGACCCGGAAGGAAGCCAAAACACCTGACTTTCACCAGGGACAGAGTTAGTTCAGAAGGCGACATCAGGGATCTTTTGAAAAGAAAAAGGGAGGTAACTAAAGAGTTGGATTCTTTTGAGTGCGATCCTGATAGTGTTATACCACCTCCCAAAAAAATGGTCAACGGAAAGGATGCTGGATCAGATATGTCGACAGCCCAAGGGAATAATGACACTGAGGTTAGTATTAACAGCATCTTATCATCTTTAACTTATGAAATTAAAATGTTAAGGGCTGAAGCTGTAACAAATACTACGAACCTTGAGTCTAGGATCGCCACTGCCCAATCTGATAACCTTCACGCAATAATCGGAATTAAAGAAGAGCTTAAGCACATTGAATCTACCTGCGACTCTAGGTGGAAGGAGCTAAAAACAAAACAAGAAGAACTCGAAGGTGAGTTAGCTACAATTAAAGCTAATTTAAATACACAAAGTGCCACCAACACCAAGTCACGAGTAAATTCTGCCAGTCTGGATCCTAACCTACTGGAAAGCAAGATCAGGAAAATTGATCAGATTATTGATTTGCAGGAGAAGGAAGCCAAACGGCTTAATATTATTATTAAAAACCATAACTGGACTCATGATAATCTACGCTCGCAGGCACAAAATTTCTTACGCACCAGCTTTGATACAGACACCGACGTTTCTGGTATCCAGGCTGCCGATAAATTTGGCAGAGTCATCCGGGTCAAATTGAACTCACTAGAAGCCAAAGAAAAAATTTTATCTAATAAAGCTAAAATATTAAAAGATAGTAAAATCTCGATCACTCGTGATCTCACGCATCAGGAACTAATTCAGAGGTCAAATTTGAGAAAAGCAGCAGAAGAAAAAAACAAGCAAGGTATAAAAACTGTGATGAAAGGTAATAAGCTCAAAATCAAGGATGATTGGTATATCTGGGACACTCGAAACAATACATTGAAGCAACTGAAATATGAGCACATGGATAAACCTAAAACCACCCGCGTACCTTCTTCATCACCCCTACAGGCTTCAAAAAACTAGATATATTCTCATGGAACTCCAGCGGCTGCAGTAATCTTTTTAATCACATCACAGCTCCAAAATCTGATATATATTGCATCTGTGAGACTTGGGCAACCTCGGACATAAAACTACCACCTAGCTGGAATAATTATCAGGCCTTCTGCGCCCACGCTGTAAAGGAAAAAAGCACTGGTCGGGCTAGTGGGGGCCTGGCAATAATTACTAGAAAAGTTTATCAGGTAAATATTATAGAGGTAACAGATAGCTGGATTTTTTGCTATGTAAAGTCACTGAATTTTGAGGGAGTCATTGCCAGTATCTATCTTAGACCAACAAGGAATATCGATATCTCTCTTGAGTTACTTCAACTGGAGCTAGATATAGTTAATGACTCCTATGGACATCTTCCAATATTACTGCTTGGTGACTTTAACGCCTGGTTGGGGACTCTATACAATATACCAGACGAAGTACTCATTGAAACTTCAATCTGCCAAGTAAGAAAATCACTGGATTTACTCATCACCTCCAGGGGCCGCAAACTGGCTGATTTTATGCAAAATAATGGCTTCGTACTTCTAAATGGAAGAACTTTGAGCGACTCTCCAGCCCAGTACACATGTACACACATTGGCCGCAGTACTGTCGATCTTGGATGGATAAACTCAAGCTCCGTTGCCGATGTCAAAGACCTAATAGTTATACAAGAAGAAAACCCCTCAGATCACTTTCCATTTTTAATCTGGCTGTTTTACGCACAAGCTAACTCTTCTGAAACACCTATTTGGCACTCACAGGTACGCACCCTCCGCTGGAACCCTAACCAGAAAGAAACTTACAAAAACGCTTTAAGACACTCTGACAAAATTGTTGCTAACTATGCAGAGGAAAGTACAAATCAACTTAGCTCTAAATTATTTTCGGCTATTAAGGAAGCAGCACAATCCTCAGAAATGATTGCTGGAACCCGTCAACATCACAAAAATTCACAGGATTGGTACGACAAGGAATGCAGAGAAAAACAGCTCAAAGTCAAACAACTTTTTAAAAACTGCAAAGAGGCAGCCTTCGAGAAGGCAGAGATGGAAAAATACAAGTCAGCCAAAACTGAGTATAAGAAAATGATCAAGCACAAGAAAAGCAAAAACCAAGAGAAGATTAGGAATAAGTTAGCAAATGTTAAAAGCACCTGTGAATTCTGGTACACTATTCAAGGGTTTAGATCATCCCATGGCAACGAAAACCCTATTTCGCTGGACTCGTGGGAACAATTCTACAGTTTAAACCTACCACCAGAAGAGAAGGACGATACACTGTACTACGGGGTTGCTCATCCCACGGTGGATGCAGAGTTTACTATGGAGGAGCTTGATAGAGCCATCGCGAGGGCCAAAAATAAAAAAGCTCCGGGGCCAGACAGCATTCAAAATGAATTCATAAAAAATCTACCATTCAACTGGAAGCTCTATATCCTTTGTCTCCTCAACAAAGTCCTTAGGGAAGAAATCATGCCGAATAATTGGTTCTCCACTCTTATAACCCTCATCCACAAGAAAGGGGACAAGATGGACCATCAGAACTACAGAGGCATAGCGCTAGTGAATCATATAGCCAAATTTCTTACCAGTATGATAAACGCTAGGCTCTCTAAGTGGGTGGAGGACAACGTGATCGTGCCAGAAGCTCAAGCTGGCTTCAGACCGGGGCGTGGATGCTTGGATAACCTGTTCTCTCTAGTGGCTGCCCTGAACTGCCGTCTAAGACAGAAAAAAGCGACACAATTTCTCCTGTTTGTGGACTTCAAGAGAGCTTTTGACACGGTCAACCACAAGCTCTTATGGCAAAAGCTCTTTGAAGTTGGACCTAGTGCAAAAATGGTGCGACTTCTTAAAAACATCTACAGCACGGCACATCTAAAACTGCAAGTCAACGGGCAACTGTCAAAGGAGTTCAAGATCAATGAAGGTGTACTGCAGGGTGAATTACTCAGCCCACTCTTATTCATAATCTTTATTGCTGACCTCAAAAAATTTCTGAGGGAAAATGACTGCGAAGGCACAAATATTGATGGATACATTGATATCTTACTGCTACTATATGCTGATGATCTTGTGATCATGGCCTCATCGGAAGCTGATCTACAAAGCAAGATTGACCTGCTCAACAAGTACTGCAAGCAGAATCAACTGCAAGTTAACACAGCAAAAACCAAAGTACTAGTATGCAGACGTGGCGGTAAACTTCCTGGAGATCCTCACTTCTTTTACGGCAATAATGAACTAGAAATAACTAACAAGTATGACTACCTGGGTCTAAAAATCTCCACAACTGGATTTAGCCGCACTACAGCAAATAAAGCAATATTAAAAGCTAAGATGGCCATAAATGCAGCCCATCCGTTGCTCATTAGGTCCAGAACTGACTCATTTGATTGTATAACTAAAATATTTGACAGCATCGTTGCGGCTACTCTCCTTTATGCGGCGCCAAACTGGGCAATCAATTATCTCGAACTGGTAGAACAGGTACAATTGAGCTTCTTCAAGCGAATCTTCTGCCTGCCCAGGTGTACAGATGGAGCTTTAATCAGAGTGGAACTGGGCCGGTCCCCCCTTGCTCTTCAGGTAATTAAATCAACCTGGCAGTGGATTATCAGAATGCTGGAAATGGATAATAACCGTCTACCCTTAATCTGTCTCAGACGTCTACAGGTGCTGAGAATTAATACAAAAAGTGATAAGCATAACTGGCTAAACCGTGTGCTCGGTATAATAAATACTGTCACCCCCGAACTTACCTCAAGGCTTGAAACACTCGACGTGGATTGCTGGAAAGCGTTTAAAACTTACTTCTTGGATAAATATAAAAAATATTTACTCGAGCAAGATCTTAGAAAACTAGCCAACGCCAACTACCTTCAGCTGCAAATCATGAGGCCATTAGACGGATCTAGAGCTTCATTCTTAAATAAAAGAGTACACTTCCAAGCCCTAAAGGTGTTGCTCCAAGCTCGATTAGCCAACAAATATTACCAACATTTCACTGTCGACCAAGTATGCTACAAAAATAACCCAACGCAGCCTTGTCCAATGTGCAACACGGGTGAGTTAGACAATCTGGAACACTTCATCAATGTTTGCCCAATCCTCAAACCATACCGGGACTACTACCTGCTGAAAGATAATTTGAACCCACCGTCGGCGTCTGAAATCCTGAATAGCAACGACCTCCAAACTATCAGATCTTTCTTTTTGTTTACTAAATACTGTTGCCGTCTGAAAGCTTTTCTTCTATGTGAATAACATAATTTAGTTTAGATTTTGCACTGATTTAGATGTAACCTGTCTATATTAAATTTAGCTTGTTTTTTCTTTTTACTATAAACTTTAATTGAAATGTTTTTATTACTTTTAGACTGATTTTATTTGGGCGTTTGCCTTAATTTATTTATGTTTATATGATATTCTACTCCAATTGTATAAATACTGGATGTATTTTGAAACAATAAATAATTACTACTTACTTACTACTACTAATAATTTAAATTGTTTGTATATTTGTATTATTATGGTTAGAAAACAAATTAAGTAAATTATCAAGCTATTGTAAATGTAAAAATATATTTTCAATTCATAAAAAAGACTAAATGAAAGAATTTAAAGTCATTTTATGTTTTTAGTTAATATATATCGTTGAATAAAAATAAATCAATGAATAAATAAATAAACATCAAAAGATTGAAACGAAGAAATGAAAAAAGTTCGAATTACCACTTATGACCGTTGTGAAAAAAAAAAAAAATCAATAGTTGGTTTATAATGAAAACACTATATATTTTAATGTAATTCTATGAAAATGTTTTATCAATTAAAACAATATTTAACATAAGTGAAATTAAAATTATTTACTTATTAAAAATACATATATACTTTATAAATTCAATTCTTCATGAATTAAATCTTTATAAATTAAATTTTTTTATATACATTTATAATTTTATATAAATTCATCTTTATCTATCTTTAAAATATTTTTATGAATGAACACTTCAAATGTATGTAGTTTAAATTGCACAATAATGTGAAAAATTCATATGTATATTTTTTTCTTTGCCATTTGGCATGAGCCTTGGCATAATTAATGAACGAAACTAAACTAAACTAAACTGAACATATATAAATAAAAAATTAATATAAAAGTTAAAAATGATTTATTAGAAAAGTATGTAATTTTTAATCTGTTTTCAGATATTTAGCTGTAGAAACTAAGAAAGAATTTAATATAGTCTACTATAATTTAATAATTTTTGATTGTGTAAGAGTATATAATATAAGTATGAAAAAATTTTAAATAAACATTATTTTTATTTTTTTTATTTTCAAGTAAATGTACTAAAAATGATTATATATATTAAAAAACATATATAAAATATAACACATATTGATAAATATGATTAGAATTTATTTGAGAAGTAGTTGACTTTTTAATTAAAAATGTCGAATAATTAAAAAAATTAACTTGCTAGTAAAATTTTCAATTATCTCACTAATAAGTTCAAAGTAGAATATAACCGATAAATCGAAAGATATATAATAGTGAGTAACCTAAAATATGCAGTACTATAGACATGAATTATTTTAAAAATCATATATTTTTTTATTAAATGTAAGCTTCAAACGATGTCTAATAAAACTAATAAATTAAGTTATGACTAATGAATTTATTTGGATCAATAAATGAGTAAAATGAAATAAAAAATCGTCGAAACATGGAAATGATATCTCTGCCAGGCTAGAAATAACATGTTTAACAACAGGTAACGGTTGGCTCACGATGATTCAATATATCTTGATCAACATAACTTCGATATTTACGATTTATAAATACAATTTTTTTTTTTGATTTTCATAATTTATTTTTAAGTTTACTATTAATAATTATTGAGTGAAAATTAAATTGTTGTAAATATTTATAATGATTCATTATAATAATTTAAATTGTTCGTATAGTCATATAATTATGGTTAGAAAACGAATTAATTAAATTATAAAGCTATTGTATATTTAGAAATATCCATTAAATAATTTTTTTTGTCTGAATGCATTCATTTAAATAATTAATATAAATGTTTCGCAAAGATGAAAAAATTAAATAGTCACTATTAAATAATAATAAAAAAAAAAAAAAGAACTATCTAACATGAAATTTTATAAAAATGGAACGAATAATCATTTAAAAGATTAAGAAAAAAGAAATAAAAGCTAATAAACAACAAATATTATTGAAATGAATTTAAAGATTTTTTTTCTCTATGGATACATATTAATTACTTAAAATCGATTAATTTTGATTTTAAACTAGTTTAGAATTTCAATTAATAAAACAGACTGAATAAAAGAATTTGAAGTGATTTTACGTTTACAGTTAATATATTTCGTTAAATAAAAAAAACAAAATGAATTAATCAAAAAACATTAAAAGATTGAAACGAAGTAATAAAAAAAAATTCGAATTATTACTATGACCGTTGTGAAAAAAAAAAAATCAATAGTTGGTTTATAATAAAGACACTTTATATTTAAATGCGATACTATTGAAATCTTTTATCAATCAAAACAATGCTTAACATAAGTAAAATTAAAATTATTTACTTATTATAATTACATATATAAATAAAAAATAAATATAAAAGTTGAAAATGATTTATTAGAAAGGTATATAATTTTTAATTCGTTTTCGGATATTTAGCTGTAGAAACTAAAAAAGAATTAAATATAGTCTACTATAGTTTAATAATTTTGGATTGTATAAGAGTACATAATATAAGTATGAAAAAATTTTAAATAAACGTTATTTTTATTTTTTTTATTTTCAAGTAAATGTAGTAAAAATGATTATATATATTAAAAAACATGTATAAAATATAATACATATTGATAAATATGATTAGAATTTATTTGAGAAGTAGTTGACTTTTTAATTAAAAATGTCAAATAATTAAAACAAAAAAATTATTTATTTACTTGATTTAAAAAAAAAACAAAAAATTAATAATAATAATAATACTATGTGTATTTAAATAAATACTTTTATATTGAAAAAATAATTAAGTACGAACAGGTAATTTAGATACAGGGAGCTACCGTTGTATCCGCCGTCGCTCACGCAGCTGACAGTTAGTGCGCAACTACAATCTTTTTAGACGCCGGCTCGTACTAGTATGAAGGAGTAGTCAGTTGAAGCGGCTCGAGTAAGAGCTGAGAGATACTGACTACGGCAAGTTGTATACTATTAACGTAACACTACCACGGGTTGATGTCTATGACTGAATGACTCTTTATGTGGTAAATCGCTACGGCGTTTATATAATATTATGTATAACTTTAAAAAAGTATACAAATATGAAACTGAGTATTGACTTACTTGTTTCCGAGCAAGAATAAAATATCACGTTCACGTGTATAAAAACCAAGTCACTTTGATAAAAATATCTAGC
>NC_079977.1:17795780-17803280 GCF_029852145.1 Microplitis mediator | reverse complement strand
ATAATTTACTCAACTTTTTATCAAAGCACGTTCAACTAGGCTTAGCAAAGTAAATTTCTACTTCGTGCATTGCATTCATACTTGTATTCATATAAATTTATATACGTACTTTTAAAGGTAGTTTAAGCCATTAATTCATACCACGCAATTTTCACTTGCCAGAGTTTTTACCATTATGTCCATGACAGACAATTATTACTTCCATTATAACTATCATTTATTTATTTCACTTTAATAAAAAATAAATAATAAATTACTATTAATTCATTATACGCGCTCCAAGTGACCTAATGTTAACTTTTTTTTATCGAAAAAGTTAACAAAAAAAATTTTACCATTATTTTGCGATGTAAAAAGGCAGATTTTTTCCAACCCTGGCGGGTTTGAATCACCCTGGAAACACGGTGGTTACACGGAACTAATATTATTACTAATGTCCAGCAAAAAGTTAACTTTTTTATGTTTCATAAAGATAACTTCATGGTAACAATTTGTCAACTTTTTGATAACACTGTAACATTTTGTTGACAAATAGCAATTATTTTTTTTATACCAAAAAGGTAACAAATTGACAACAAAATTTTTTGTTAGTATAACAAAAGACGGGATAACAGAAGAATATGTTTTAATAACAAATGAATTTGTTAAAGATAACAAATCGATTAGTTCATTTAACGATATGAACTAAGTTACAATAAAAAATCAGTTTGAATAACCTACGAGTCAATCTGTTGTCTCAACAAAATTGCTTTGTGGTCGTAATAAATGAATTTGTTGCAATAACAAAATTGTTTCGTTATCATTACTTATTCGTTTTTGTTGTCGTAACAGAATCGACAGAATTCGGGAAGTTATTGGTTTCACCCCGATTTTCAAAAACCGGGTTTTCATCATATGTCGGCATTTGAAGGTGCTAGTATGCTATTCTGACATTTTCAGAGCGATGTCTGTATGTTTGTATGTATGTGTGTGTGTGTATCAGTTACTCAAATAGACTCTGAAATATATAAGTAATACGAAAAAAAAAATTTTTTTTTCGTTTTTTTTTGGATATTTTGAAAACTATTGGATCGATCAATTCCAAAATCTAATCAGCTCTAGAACTCGATGAAAGCTTTTGATTGCCACCAAGAACGTCTCAATCAGATAATCCGTTTAAAAGATATCATCGACGAAAGAAAAAGTAGAAAACGGTTTTTAGCAAATATCGTCAAAACGGCTAAACCTATCATTCCCAAAATTTTATCAGCTCTAGACCTCAATAAAACGCGCCGATTGCCACCTCAACCGTCTTGATCGGATAATCCGTTTGAGAGATATCGTCGACGAAACACTGAAAAAAAATCGTTTTTTTTTTCATTATTCGTGAATAGTTTGGCAACTATCAAATCGATCAATTCCAAACTCTAATCAGCTCTAGAACTCGATAAAATCACTCGATTGCTGCTAAGAACGTCCCAATCAGATAATCCGTTCGATATCCGAGATATCGTCAACGGAATAATAAATGTTAAATCAATATCTGTTTTTTTCATTGAATAACATAATAATTACTGAACAAAATTACTCAAAACTAATATGTTTTTCTTTATATAAGTCATTGGAAGTGATTGCCTAAAAATCGTCATGTTCGCTCGTATCAGGATGAATTTACACGATATAGATTAGACTGTGCCAAATGAAATCGATATTTTTTTTTTTCGGTCCCATAGGAAAATTAGGTTGTCTCACTAGAAAAAAAAATCCTGAAAAAATTTCAGCTCGATATTTTTTAGTTAGCGCTCGCGTAAATAAGAATGTTCTAATAAAATTGTTTTTTATCCCAACTTAATGTTTTACAACTCATTAAATATAACTGATTAAAAAATGGCCAAGCTGCCATTTTGTAGGGAATTCAATTTTCTACAAAAGTAACTTTTGATCGAATGGAAAACATCAGTCAATTTTTTCTGCAGCAATTTGAACCTAATTTTTTTTTTTAAATTCACATGTATATTTACTATTAAACGCTTAGAAAACTATGTTGCTATGTATTAAACTTTTTGAATTCAATTTCTCTACGCACCTTTATGATCTCAAGGAATAGCTTTTATACTTGAAGTATGAATCTAAGTTCAGAAAATATCTTTCGAATGCCGTAAGAACCATCTAAATCGGTTCATTCATCAAAAAGATATGAGAGGTTTACATTCACACACACACACACACACACACACACACACACACACACACACACACACACACACACACACACACACACACACACACACACACACACACACACACACACACACACACACACACACATCCATACATACTGTGACGTTATTTTTTTGGACGAGGCTTGGATTGAGTTGACGTCACAAGCACCAACTGATTTTGGGGCATAACCGAGCATGGTAACTCAAGATTCAGAATTTAGCTACAGTCAATTGCGATTTTTATACAGTTTTTTTTTGTGATCGAGTTATAGTTAAGAATAAAATATGGAGTAACGTTTGGCTACAGAAAATTTATATGGGAAATTTATTATGGGATATGGGTTGAGATTAGAGTTGGGTAAAAGATAAAGTTTGAGTTTTGGAGTTTTCAGTTTTTGGTTTATTGAGTGTGTGGAAAAGTCGGAGCAACCGTGGAATGGGGCTCAAGTAATTGCCACCCGGTTGTATCTGATGTCAGGATGCTTGCCTGACCCTATGAGACTTCCATGTGGAGTGCAGAGGTCTAGCTGAAATGCTAGCGCTCCAAAATAGGGACTATGGACTAGGTGTAAGAGATCAGTTTTTGTTATTATGATTGGCAGGACTCAGCGATGGTTTAGTGACCACTATCGCTGTGGAAGCCGCTATTCCTGGTCATTTTTGGAGTTTTGGGTTTTGTTGGTAGGCCTCAGTGGACAGCTTTGACCAGTGTGCTGCTGAGGGTAACCGTTGGTCACTTAAATTTAAGAATTTTAGTCTGCGATCTCACCGAAGCCAAGTCCAGGAGAGCGCACACATTGGGATATCCATACTCAATATCGAGTTGGAGTTATGGAGTAGAGTATAGAGAGCCGGTATAAATGGCGATGATGTTTTTAGTTTGGGGAGTACAGTAGGAGATTCGACTCTGGTCGCTCGAAGCGAGCAGACGTGTTCAGAAGTGATGCTTCAGAAAGCTACAGGTTGGAGTTATCGTTACGGAAGTATTGCTTTAAACAGTGTGAGACGTTACTTGATATTTTATTCATCAGTAATCAGGTATGAGATAATTATTATAAATAATTAATCGAGTTTGAGTTAGAATCTTGAGGTATTATGTTACGGTTTTAGTTAAAGAAAAGATGTAAGATTTGTGAAAAGTATGAGAAAGTAGTTACAGTTTTGAGTCAGGTTCGCGATCTATTGTTAATATTATTTTTATAAAATAATTATAGAGAATATGTTAGTCAGTAAGGTAATTATTGCCTAATTAACGTCAAAATGAGATCCAGGTACGTTAGTCGTACGATTTTGCTAAAGGAAATATCTAGAGTAATGAATTTGGATTATGGTTCCCGTTCACCGAATACTATTTGAGTATCGGCTGGCTCCAGTTATTTAATTTATTTTAATTAATTATTTTAATTAATTTAGTTATAAGGTTTTGACGCGCATCATTTAGATGCCAAGTTGCCGTCCGGATTTACCGGATCGTTGTATTTTTCGGATTCAGTATTTTGTTATAGAGAGTAAAATTATTTGTATTATGTTCTAGTATTTGATTTATTTTATTGTTAAATAAAAATTGCAAATCATTTAATAATTTACACGAGTTTGGGATGATTTAACCCGGACCACTCCCTCTCTCCATAAACCTACACACTGAGCGACACCACGGCATACCGTAACTCTGTTTTTAGTGCTCCAGTCTCTGTCTTGTTTTGCTATTAAGTTTGAGCATTTTAGTTTAAGTTTTGAATTTTGTTTTATGCGTGGTTTTGGTGATAATTCCACAGATCAAAAATTATCCACCTCATTTATGCGTGGTTTATGAAATAATTCCACAGATCAAAAATTATTAAAATTTTCGTAATTTACTGGTTTGGTGATTCCAGTGATAAAAATTACCTGGCGCCCTGTTAGTATCGAGACTGGAGGCTAAGGACAGAGAACGAAGTTGTAGCGCAAAGATTAGCGTATAATTTTTGCGTTATAATACATACATACCAACATACAGACATCGGTCTGTAAATGTCAGAATAGCATCCTAGCACCTTCAAATGCCGACATATGATGAAAACCCGGTTTTTGAAAATCGGGGTGAAACCAATAACTTCCCGAATTTGTTGAAAATCGTCAACGCCTCTTGCGGGTGGGATTTCGTAAAATCCGTTCTTAGCTGACCTCTACTTGGTGGATAGAATATTCCTACCAAATTTCAAGTCTATATGTCTTATGGTTCCAGAGATATTGTGATGAGTGACTATATACGTGGAAATCTCTTATATACATGCAGAAAATATAATAACAAATATAATTGAAGTGATTAGCTACCCGTGTAAAAAAAATTTGTTCCAAAAAGATTCCAAAAAAGTTCCGCATGTGGAACTTCTAAACATGAGACAGATTAGAACTTCGAATGGAACTTTTTTGGAACGTTAGTCATTTTGATGGCCCGAGTCGAAATTTAAGTCGTAGATTCAACGTTTTGAACGTTGAAATCGTAGATTCAACGTTTTGAACGTTTAAATCGTAAATTCAACGTATTGGACGTTGAAATCGTAATTTGAACGTATTGAACGTTGAAATCGTAATTTGAACGTATTAAACGTAAAAAATATAGATTCAACTGTTTAAAAAAAATATATGATCCATAGTAAAAATTAAAAGTTACGAAAAAATGACATATACCAATTCATAAAAAATAACCTATGGGCTAAATTTAGCTAAAAGCTTTTCCTAAAGATTTGATTGAGTTAATTTTTAGATACTTGCTTATTCAATCAACTAATAAAATCACAGATGATTGAAATTAAGGAAGTTATTAAATTGAGATTGATTTTTGAGAGTCAAATTCTTATTCAATCTTGATATTTTGAGATCTTTGAGAACTATCAGATTGATTTTCATTTGCATTTCAAAAATATTTTGAAGATTTGGAGCTCATTTATGGATTTTTTCAGTAGGCAATTTCATTTTTGGTGCACAATTTCTAGTTGAATATCAAAATTTTTTTTAAAATTTATAAATTTTTTTGAAAATTTGTCAAAATTGTGATTATCAACTTTTTTTTTTTTAATTGTTCACTTTTTTATGTATTTTTCAAGAAAAAAAAATATATCAATAAAATCAAATAGAAATTTCGTTAAAAAAAATTAAAATTAAAATCATTGGCCCCACTTGTAAATATTTATTGGAAAGAGTTTGAACATTTTGAACCTATCGGAAGTAGAATTTTTTGAAATCTGTTTTGAGATGATCTCCTCGTGAATAATAAAAGATTCCTACCAAATTTACAGCTTTTAGAAGCTATATTTTAGAAATTATGATTTTTTATTGTTAACCCACCTTCGCGATCCTTATTAGGGGTGGTTCGTCGTAAAATCCGCTCTTAGATCATTTCTGTATCACATACAGAAAAGATAAAACTTTCACTACATTTGGCCACAATAGGAGCTATAATTTGGAAATTAAAAATTTTAATAGTTAACACCCACCCCCGCAAACCCCGCTGTAAGGTGAGCTATCGTAAAATTCGTTTGTATATTATTTCTACATCTCTCACAGAAAATTCCTACCCAATTTGGATCCTATAGAGCTATAGTTTAAAATCAGGAATTTTCCATTGTTAAAGCCCCCGCAATCTTTTTCGGGGTGAGATATCGTAAAATTCGTTTATGAATTATTTCTACATCACATATAAAAGATAGCTACCAAAATGGGAGTATGTAGCACCTATAGCTTAGGAATTTAAAATTTTCATTGTTAACACCCACCCCCGCAGATCATATTGGAAGTAGGTTGTCATAAAATTCGCTCTTAGATCATTTCTACCTCACATATAACAGATTCTTACCAAATTTAGAGCATATAAGAGCTACACCTTAGAAATTAAAAATTTTCATTGTTCACCCACCCCCGCAACTCCTGTGGCGTGAGCTATCGTAAAATTTGTTCATAAATTATTTTTACATCACTTAAAGAAGATTCCTACCGAATTTGAAGTCGATAGGAGCTATAGCTTGAAAATTTTAAATTTTCATTGTTAATACCCACCCCCGCAACCCGCTGAGGGGTGGAATATCGTGAAATTCGTTCATAAATTATTTTTCCATCACTTATAGAAAGTCCCAACAGAAAATTCCACAAATCAAAAATTCGGACTAAGTATTTTCATTGAACAGATGGTAGAATTTCAACCAAAAAACTGAAATTCTCCTAACAGAATTATAAAAATAATTTTTATCGTACTTCCATTTGAAAGCATGTGGTTATCTGAATAGTTTTGATATTACTTATTTACACTCCTTATCGGTTTGATTTATGCTCACAATGCGTTGAATACGTTCAACTAACGTTCAATACGTTCAAACTACGATTTCAACGTTCAATACGTTCAAACTACGATTTCAACGTTCAATACGTTCAAATTACGATTTCAACGTCCAATACGTTGAATTTACGATTTGAACGTTCAAAACGTTGAATCTACGATTTCAACGTTCAAAACGTTGAATCTACGACTTAAATTTCGACTCGGGGGTAAATAAAAAGTTTTTATGAGTGAATTTAGAGTCAATAAAGAATGTTCTTAGAAATTTTTGGAATTTTAAATGGAAATTCCAAAAAAGTTCCATAATCACCACTTTTCGCCTTTTTCGAAATTTAAAAAAGACGTTCCAAAAACATTCAAAAATGGTTCAAAAATCGCTACTTTTCAACCTATTATAGAACTAAAGTAGATGTTCCAAAAACATTCCAAAAAAGTTCCAGGATCACCACTTTTGACTTTTTATGGACTAAAAAAGGCGTTCCAAAACGTTCCAAAAAATTTCGTTTGTTAAATCAACAAATTGATTCTGTTACGACAACAAAAACGAATAAGTAATGATAACGAAACAATTTTGTTATTGCAACAAATTCATTTATTACGACCACAAAGCAATTTTGTTGAGACAACAGATTGACTCGTAGGTTATTCAAACTGATTTTTTATTGTAACTTAGTTCATATCGTTAAATGAACTAATCGATTTGTTATCTTTAACAAATTCATTTGTTATTAAAACATATTTTTCTGTTATCCCGTCTTTTGTTATACTAACAAAAAATTTTTATGCGTGCAGGGTTTGACCCACGAATTCTGGTGGCTGTTGGTAAAAATCGCAAGGAGAAAAGGCGATTCATCTCAATATCTATAAATTACTTGAATACGGAAAAATGAGAAATAAAAAAATTGTACGTTGTAAAATAAGTTACATATTTAATTGCAAAGATTAGTCTGTTAAGATTATAGTTTGTCAATTATTAATATTTTTATG
>NC_079977.1:17775780-17790780 GCF_029852145.1 Microplitis mediator | reverse complement strand
GGAGTTTACCACCCACTTAGAGCTGCACTCTCAAGCAACCCGACTCTAAGGAGAGAATCACCCGAAATAATTTCCAGTCACTACGGGCCTGGCACCCTCTATGGGTAAATGGCCCCATTCAAGATGGACTTGGACATGATAATAAATCTCGGGTTAAATGATTCCTCCTAAACACTACATCTCCCAATGGCATAACCATAGGATTTAGTGCTGGGCTAATTCCTGTTCACTCGCCGTTACTAAGGAAATCCTTGTTAGTTTCTTTTCCTTCGCTTATTAATATGCTTAAATTCAGCGGGTAGTCTCACTTAATCTGAGGTCGTCGAATTGAATTTAAGACTCAATGAAATAAAGAAGTAACAACTGTTGTCGGTCTATTGAAAATATAATTCGTAGACTCGAAAATCAGTTGTACTGTATTATAATGTTAATTCACTGATTCAAGTAATTATAATAATTTCAAACGACATCATTTTGTTTATATTCAAATACTAATGATGAACGTTCAATGTATATTTTATCGCTAGTACAAATTAATGTAAGCAGTTTTTATATAATAAACGACCCTCAGCCAAGTGTGGTCCGGGAATAGGATCCGTGGACCGCAATGTGCGTTCGAAGTGTCGATGTTCGTGTGTCCTGCAGTTCACAAGTTGACGCGCAATTAGCTGCGTTCTTCATCGATTTACGAGCCAAGTGATCCACCGTTCAGGATAATCATCATTTTTAAGAAAATATTTATTTTCTCTATTTTGCTTGTTACTTAACTTTTATACAGTGACAAAATGTCTTTTACATTAGAAACATATTATCTTATTCTAATGTAAAATTGCCATCTATACATCAGATGTATATGGCAACGAAACTTTGTAAATATAATTCAGCCATGGCATATATTCATTTAAAAACCTCATCTATACAATATGCACGAAACATTTAGAGTATAGATTAGTATAGGTTACCATGACTATTTGTAATATGTTATAATCGAACACAAAATTTCTGAAGATACTTCTTTATAAGTATTCTTTCGATTTACTTTTTAAATTGCGTGCGTTAACACTTTTGAAAGTAATATTTATATGTATATATATTACAATTACAACATTTGTATTGTATATTATACGTTAATGATCCTTCCGCAGGTTCACCTACGGAAACCTTGTTACGACTTTTACTTCCTCTAAATAATCAAGTTTGGTCATCTTTCCAATAACATCGGCAATGCCGAAACATTGCCGCGCATCAGTCCGAAGACCTCACTAAATCATTCAATCGGTAGTAGCGACGGGCGGTGTGTACAAAGGGCAGGGACGTAATCAACACGAGCTTATGACTCGTGCTTACTGGGAATTCCTCGTTCATGGGGAATAATTGCAAGCCCCAATCCCTAGCACGAAAGAGGTTCAGCGGGTTACCCGGGCCTTTCGGCCAGGGAAGACACGTTGATTCTTTCAGTGTAGCGCGCGTGCGGCCCAGAACATCTAAGGGCATCACAGACCTGTTATTGCTCAATCTCGTGCGGCTAGAAGCCGCCTGTCCCTCTAAGAAGATATTTATTTACGTTGGTAGTAAAAATCACTTGATCCGAAAATCAAGTAAATCTTTCAAGATACCAAAAACGCCTATTTAGCAGGCTAGAGTCTCGTTCGTTATCGGAATTAACCAGACAAATCGCTCCACCAACTAAGAACGGCCATGCACCACCACCCACCGAATCAAGAAAGAGCTATCAATCTGTCAATCCTTCCGGTGTCCGGGCCTGGTGAGGTTTCCCGTGTTGAGTCAAATTAAGCCGCAGGCTCCACTCCTGGTGGTGCCCTTCCGTCAATTCCTTTAAGTTTCAGCTTTGCAACCATACTTCCCCCGGAACCCAAAAGCTTTGGTTTCCCGGAAGCTGCCCGCCGAGTCATCGGAGGAACATCGGCGGATCGCTAGCTGGCATCGTTTATGGTTAGAACTAGGGCGGTATCTGATCGCCTTCGAACCTCTAACTTTCGTTCTTGATTAATGAAAACATTTTTGGCAAATGCTTTCGCTTCTGTTCGTCTTGCGACGATCCAAGAATTTCACCTCTAACGTCGCAATACGAATGCCCCCATCTGTCCCTATTAATCATTACCTCGGTATTCCGAAAACCAACAAAATAGAACCGAGGTCCTATTCTATTATTCCATGCACACAGTATTCAGGCGAAATAAGCCTGCTTTAAGCACTCTAATTTGTTCAAAGTAAACGTACCGGCCTACCTCGACACTCAATTAAGAGCACCGCGATAGGATTAAATTGGACCGCCAAGTTTGACCTTAGCTAAATCCACCGGTAGGACGTTCCATAACATGTCAGTTAACACCGCGAGCGATGAACCAACAGTATGAAACACAGATTCAACTACGAGCTTTTTAACCGCAACAACTTTAATATACGCTATTGGAGCTGGAATTACCGCGGCTGCTGGCACCAGACTTGCCCTCCAATGGATCCTCATTAAAGGATTTAAAGTGTATTCATTCCGATTACGGGGCCTCGGATGAGTCCCGTATCGTTATTTTTCGTCACTACCTCCCCGTGCCGGGAGTGGGTAATTTGCGCGCCTGCTGCCTTCCTTGGATGTGGTAGCCGTTTCTCAGGCTCCCTCTCCGGAATCGAACCCTGATTCCCCGTTACCCGTTACAACCATGGTAGGCGCAGAACCTACCATCGACAGTTGATAAGGCAGACATTTGAAAGATTCGTCGTCGGTACTAGACCATACGATCAGCAGAAAGTTATTCAGAGTCACCAAAAGTAACGATGGACAAGCCACCGATTGGTTTTGATCTAATAAAAGCGTTCCTTCCATCTCTGGTCGGAACTCTGGTTTGCATGTATTAGCTCTAGAATTACCACAGTTATCCAAGTAAATGTGGGTACGATCTAAGGAACCATAACTGATTTAATGAGCCATTCGCGGTTTCACCTTAATACGGCATGTACTGAGACATGCATGGCTTAATCTTTGAGACAAGCATATGACTACTGGCAGGATCAACCAGGGAGCTTCGTTTATGTTTTATTTATAAAACACTAGAATTACTCCTCTTTCACTTAAACATACATGTTAGTCTTTAAAAAATACTAACAATTGTTAAAGTGGTGCTGTTTAAAGCATTTGCTTATTACAACACTTGAAAATTTTAAATTAACATTATTTATTCACAAAATTGAATAATAACTTTTGATTTCCAACCATCCTCTCATTTTTGTAAATATTACTCTCGCTAGATATTTTTATCAAAGTGACTTGGTTTTTATACACGTGAACGTGATATTTTATTCTTGCTCGGAAACAAGTAAGTCAATACTCAGTTTCATATTTGTATACTTTTTTAAAGTTATACATAATATTATATAAACGCCGTAGCGATTTACCACATAAAGAGTCATTCAGTCATAGACATCAACCCGTGGTAGTGTTACGTTAATAGTATACAACTTGCCGTAGTCAGTATCTCTCAGCTCTTACTCGAGCCGCTTCAACTGACTACTCCTTCATACTAGTACGAGCCGGCGTCTAAAAAGATTGTAGTTGCGCACTAACTGTCAGCTGCGTGAGCGACGGCGGATACAACGGTAGCTCCCTGTATCTAAATTACCTGTTCGTACTTAATTATTTTTTCAATATAAAAGTATTTATTTAAATACACATAGTATTATTATTATTATTAATTTTTTGTTTTTTTTTTAAATCAAGTAAATAAATAATTTTTTTGTTTTAATTATTTGACATTTTTAATTAAAAAGTCAACTACTTCTCAAATAAATTCTAATCATATTTATCAATATGTATTATATTTTATACATGTTTTTTAATATATATAATCATTTTTACTACATTTACTTGAAAATAAAAAAAATAAAAATAACGTTTATTTAAAATTTTTTCATACTTATATTATGTACTCTTATACAATCCAAAATTATTAAACTATAGTAGACTATATTTAATTCTTTTTTAGTTTCTACAGCTAAATATCCGAAAACGAATTAAAAATTATATACCTTTCTAATAAATCATTTTCAACTTTTATATTTATTTTTTATTTATATATGTAATTATAATAAGTAAATAATTTTAATTTTACTTATGTTAAGCATTGTTTTGATTGATAAAAGATTTCAATAGTATCGCATTTAAATATAAAGTGTCTTTATTATAAACCAACTATTGATTTTTTTTTTTTCACAACGGTCATAGTAATAATTCGAATTTTTTTTTATTACTTCGTTTCAATCTTTTAATGTTTTTTGATTAATTCATTTTGTTTTTTTTATTTAACGAAATATATTAACTGTAAACGTAAAATCACTTCAAATTCTTTTATTCAGTCTGTTTTATTAATTGAAATTCTAAACTAGTTTAAAATCAAAATTAATCGATTTTAAGTAATTAATATGTATCCATAGAGAAAAAAAATCTTTAAATTCATTTCAATAATATTTGTTGTTTATTAGCTTTTATTTCTTTTTTCTTAATCTTTTAAATGATTATTCGTTCCATTTTTATAAAATTTCATGTTAGATAGTTCTTTTTTTTTTTTTTATTATTATTTAATAGTGACTATTTAATTTTTTCATCTTTGCGAAACATTTATATTAATTATTTAAATGAATGCATTCAGACAAAAAAAATTATTTAATGGATATTTCTAAATATACAATAGCTTTATAATTTAATTAATTCGTTTTCTAACCATAATTATATGACTATACGAACAATTTAAATTATTATAATGAATCATTATAAATATTTACAACAATTTAATTTTCACTCAATAATTATTAATAGTAAACTTAAAAATAAATTATGAAAATCAAAAAAAAAAATTGTATTTATAAATCGTAAATATCGAAGTTATGTTGATCAAGATATATTGAATCATCGTGAGCCAACCGTTACCTGTTGTTAAACATGTTATTTCTAGCCTGGCAGAGATATCATTTCCATGTTTCGACGATTTTTTATTTCATTTTACTCATTTATTGATCCAAATAAATTCATTAGTCATAACTTAATTTATTAGTTTTATTAGACATCGTTTGAAGCTTACATTTAATAAAAAAATATATGATTTTTAAAATAATTCATGTCTATAGTACTGCATATTTTAGGTTACTCACTATTATATATCTTTCGATTTATCGGTTATATTCTACTTTGAACTTATTAGTGAGATAATTGAAAATTTTACTAGCAAGTTAATTTTTTTAATTATTCGACATTTTTAATTAAAAAGTCAACTACTTCTCAAATAAATTCTAATCATATTTATCAATATGTGTTATATTTTATATATGTTTTTTAATATATATAATCATTTTTAGTACATTTACTTGAAAATAAAAAAAATAAAAATAATGTTTATTTAAAATTTTTTCATACTTATATTATATACTCTTACACAATCAAAAATTATTAAATTATAGTAGACTATATTAAATTCTTTCTTAGTTTCTACAGCTAAATATCTGAAAACAGATTAAAAATTACATACTTTTCTAATAAATCATTTTTAACTTTTATATTAATTTTTTATTTATATATGTTCAGTTTAGTTTAGTTTAGTTTCGTTCATTAATTATGCCAAGGCTCATGCCAAATGGCAAAGAAAAAAATATACATATGAATTTTTCACATTATTGTGCAATTTAAACTACATACATTTGAAGTGTTCATTCATAAAAATATTTTAAAGATAGATAAAGATGAATTTATATAAAATTATAAATGTATATAAAAAAATTTAATTTATAAAGATTTAATTCATGAAGAATTGAATTTATAAAGTATATATGTATTTTTAATAAGTAAATAATTTTAATTTCACTTATGTTAAATATTGTTTTAATTGATAAAACATTTTCATAGAATTACATTAAAATATATAGTGTTTTCATTATAAACCAACTATTGATTTTTTTTTTTTTTCACAACGGTCATAAGTGGTAATTCGAACTTTTTTCATTTCTTCGTTTCAATCTTTTGATGTTTATTTATTTATTCATTGATTTATTTTTATTCAACGATATATATTAACTAAAAACATAAAATGACTTTAAATTCTTTCATTTAGTCTTTTTTATGAATTGAAAATATATTTTTACATTTACAATAGCTTGATAATTTACTTAATTTGTTTTCTAACCATAATAATACAAATATACAAACAATTTAAATTATTAGTAGTAGTAAGTAAGTAGTAATTATTTATTGTTTCAAAATACATCCAGTATTTATACAATTGGAGTAGAATATCATATAAACATAAATAAATTAAGGCAAACGCCCAAATAAAATCAGTCTAAAAGTAATAAAAACATTTCAATTAAAGTTTATAGTAAAAAGAAAAAACAAGCTAAATTTAATATAGACAGGTTACATCTAAATCAGTGCAAAATCTAAACTAAATTATGTTATTCACATAGAAGAAAAGCTTTCAGACGGCAACAGTATTTAGTAAACAAAAAGAAAGATCTGATAGTTTGGAGGTCGTTGCTATTCAGGATTTCAGACGCCGACGGTGGGTTCAAATTATCTTTCAGCAGGTAGTAGTCCCGGTATGGTTTGAGGATTGGGCAAACATTGATGAAGTGTTCCAGATTGTCTAACTCACCCGTGTTGCACATTGGACAAGGCTGCGTTGGGTTATTTTTGTAGCATACTTGGTCGACAGTGAAATGTTGGTAATATTTGTTGGCTAATCGAGCTTGGAGCAACACCTTTAGGGCTTGGAAGTGTACTCTTTTATTTAAGAATGAAGCTCTAGATCCGTCTAATGGCCTCATGATTTGCAGCTGAAGGTAGTTGGCGTTGGCTAGTTTTCTAAGATCTTGCTCGAGTAAATATTTTTTATATTTATCCAAGAAGTAAGTTTTAAACGCTTTCCAGCAATCCACGTCGAGTGTTTCAAGCCTTGAGGTAAGTTCGGGGGTGACAGTATTTATTATACCGAGCACACGGTTTAGCCAGTTATGCTTATCACTTTTTGTATTAATTCTCAGCACCTGTAGACGTCTGAGACAGATTAAGGGTAGACGGTTATTATCCATTTCCAGCATTCTGATAATCCACTGCCAGGTTGATTTAATTACCTGAAGAGCAAGGGGGGACCGGCCCAGTTCCACTCTGATTAAAGCTCCATCTGTACACCTGGGCAGGCAGAAGATTCGCTTGAAGAAGCTCAATTGTACCTGTTCTACCAGTTCGAGATAATTGATTGCCCAGTTTGGCGCCGCATAAAGGAGAGTAGCCGCAACGATGCTGTCAAATATTTTAGTTATACAATCAAATGAGTCAGTTCTGGACCTAATGAGCAACGGATGGGCTGCATTTATGGCCATCTTAGCTTTTAATATTGCTTTATTTGCTGTAGTGCGGCTAAATCCAGTTGTGGAGATTTTTAGACCCAGGTAGTCATACTTGTTAGTTATTTCTAGTTCATTATTGCCGTAAAAGAAGTGAGGATCTCCAGGAAGTTTACCGCCACGTCTGCATACTAGTACTTTGGTTTTTGCTGTGTTAACTTGCAGTTGATTCTGCTTGCAGTACTTGTTGAGCAGGTCAATCTTGCTTTGTAGATCAGCTTCCGATGAGGCCATGATCACAAGATCATCAGCATATAGTAGCAGTAAGATATCAATGTATCCATCAATATTTGTGCCTTCGCAGTCATTTTCCCTCAGAAATTTTTTGAGGTCAGCAATAAAGATTATGAATAAGAGTGGGCTGAGTAATTCACCCTGCAGTACACCTTCATTGATCTTGAACTCCTTTGACAGTTGCCCGTTGACTTGCAGTTTTAGATGTGCCGTGCTGTAGATGTTTTTAAGAAGTCGCACCATTTTTGCACTAGGTCCAACTTCAAAGAGCTTTTGCCATAAGAGCTTGTGGTTGACCGTGTCAAAAGCTCTCTTGAAGTCCACAAACAGGAGAAATTGTGTCGCTTTTTTCTGTCTTAGACGGCAGTTCAGGGCAGCCACTAGAGAGAACAGGTTATCCAAGCATCCACGCCCCGGTCTGAAGCCAGCTTGAGCTTCTGGCACGATCACGTTGTCCTCCACCCACTTAGAGAGCCTAGCGTTTATCATACTGGTAAGAAATTTGGCTATATGATTCACTAGCGCTATGCCTCTGTAGTTCTGATGGTCCATCTTGTCCCCTTTCTTGTGGATGAGGGTTATAAGAGTGGAGAACCAATTATTCGGCATGATTTCTTCCCTAAGGACTTTGTTGAGGAGACAAAGGATATAGAGCTTCCAGTTGAATGGTAGATTTTTTATGAATTCATTTTGAATGCTGTCTGGCCCCGGAGCTTTTTTATTTTTGGCCCTCGCGATGGCTCTATCAAGCTCCTCCATAGTAAACTCTGCATCCACCGTGGGATGAGCAACCCCGTAGTACAGTGTATCGTCCTTCTCTTCTGGTGGTAGGTTTAAACTGTAGAATTGTTCCCACGAGTCCAGCGAAATAGGGTTTTCGTTGCCATGGGATGATCTAAACCCTTGAATAGTGTACCAGAATTCACAGGTGCTTTTAACATTTGCTAACTTATTCCTAATCTTCTCTTGGTTTTTGCTTTTCTTGTGCTTGATCATTTTCTTATACTCAGTTTTGGCTGACTTGTATTTTTCCATCTCTGCCTTCTCGAAGGCTGCCTCTTTGCAGTTTTTAAAAAGTTGTTTGACTTTGAGCTGTTTTTCTCTGCATTCCTTGTCGTACCAATCCTGTGAATTTTTGTGATGTTGACGGGTTCCAGCAATCATTTCTGAGGATTGTGCTGCTTCCTTAATAGCCGAAAATAATTTAGAGCTAAGTTGATTTGTACTTTCCTCTGCATAGTTAGCAACAATTTTGTCAGAGTGTCTTAAAGCGTTTTTGTAAGTTTCTTTCTGGTTAGGGTTCCAGCGGAGGGTGCGTACCTGTGAGTGCCAAATAGGTGTTTCAGAAGAGTTAGCTTGTGCGTAAAACAGCCAGATTAAAAATGGAAAGTGATCTGAGGGGTTTTCTTCTTGTATAACTATTAGGTCTTTGACATCGGCAACGGAGCTTGAGTTTATCCATCCAAGATCGACAGTACTGCGGCCAATGTGTGTACATGTGTACTGGGCTGGAGAGTCGCTCAAAGTTCTTCCATTTAGAAGTACGAAGCCATTATTTTGCATAAAATCAGCCAGTTTGCGGCCCCTGGAGGTGATGAGTAAATCCAGTGATTTTCTTACTTGGCAGATTGAAGTTTCAATGAGTACTTCGTCTGGTATATTGTATAGAGTCCCCAACCAGGCGTTAAAGTCACCAAGCAGTAATATTGGAAGATGTCCATAGGAGTCATTAACTATATCTAGCTCCAGTTGAAGTAACTCAAGAGAGATATCGATATTCCTTGTTGGTCTAAGATAGATACTGGCAATGACTCCCTCAAAATTCAGTGACTTTACATAGCAAAAAATCCAGCTATCTGTTACCTCTATAATATTTACCTGATAAACTTTTCTAGTAATTATTGCCAGGCCCCCACTAGCCCGACCAGTGCTTTTTTCCTTTACAGCGTGGGCGCAGAAGGCCTGATAATTATTCCAGCTAGGTGGTAGTTTTATGTCCGAGGTTGCCCAAGTCTCACAGATGCAATATATATCAGATTTTGGAGCTGTGATGTGATTAAAAAGATTACTGCAGCCGCTGGAGTTCCATGAGAATATATCTAGTTTTTTGAAGCCTGTAGGGGTGATGAAGAAGGTACGCGGGTGGTTTTAGGTTTATCCATGTGCTCATATTTCAGTTGCTTCAATGTATTGTTTCGAGTGTCCCAGATATACCAATCATCCTTGATTTTGAGCTTATTACCTTTCATCACAGTTTTTATACCTTGCTTGTTTTTTTCTTCTGCTGCTTTTCTCAAATTTGACCTCTGAATTAGTTCCTGATGCGTGAGATCACGAGTGATCGAGATTTTACTATCTTTTAATATTTTAGCTTTATTAGATAAAATTTTTTCTTTGGCTTCTAGTGAGTTCAATTTGACCCGGATGACTCTGCCAAATTTATCGGCAGCCTGGATACCAGAAACGTCGGTGTCTGTATCAAAGCTGGTGCGTAAGAAATTTTGTGCCTGCGAGCGTAGATTATCATGAGTCCAGTTATGGTTTTTAATAATAATATTAAGCCGTTTGGCTTCCTTCTCCTGCAAATCAATAATCTGATCAATTTTCCTGATCTTGCTTTCCAGTAGGTTAGGATCCAGACTGGCAGAATTTACTCGTGACTTGGTGTTGGTGGCACTTTGTGTATTTAAATTAGCTTTAATTGTAGCTAACTCACCTTCGAGTTCTTCTTGTTTTGTTTTTAGCTCCTTCCACCTAGAGTCGCAGGTAGATTCAATGTGCTTAAGCTCTTCTTTAATTCCGATTATTGCGTGAAGGTTATCAGATTGGGCAGTGGCGATCCTAGACTCAAGGTTCGTAGTATTTGTTACAGCTTCAGCCCTTAACATTTTAATTTCATAAGTTAAAGATGATAAGATGCTGTTAATACTAACCTCAGTGTCATTATTCCCTTGGGCTGTCGACATATCTGATCCAGCATCCTTTCCGTTGACCATTTTTTTGGGAGGTGGTATAACACTATCAGGATCGCACTCAAAAGAATCCAACTCTTTAGTTACCTCCCTTTTTCTTTTCAAAAGATCCCTGATGTCGCCTTCTGAACTAACTCTGTCCCTGGTGAAAGTCAGGTGTTTTGGCTTCCTTCCGGGTCTGTTTTTATCCAGCGGTGGTGAGATTTGCAAACTGCCGTGGTCTGCTGCTTGTCCAGCTTCTGATATTGTGATGCGAGGAGGATTGGCAGCTATAATTTCCTTGACAACATCACTACTAATCATTCTAACCTCAATTGATTGTGACATACAGAGTCGAACTTATACACAGCACTGTTTGAAGAGAATTGGGTCAACTTTTTCACAGTTATAATGAGAAAATTATTATGACTATCATTTCACAGCTATCAATAATTTTTAATGTAAAATAAATAAATTCTAGCGCAAAGATAATGGAGTGATCGAGCGTCACATGTTTACCTTTCGGCCATTTTTTCTACTCTCCAATTTAAATTATTATAATGAATCATTATAAATATTTATAACAACTTAATTTTTACTCAATAATTATTGATAGTAAACTTAAACGTAAACTAAAAATAAATTACGAAAATTAAAAAGATTTCGTGTTAAATAAATAAAAATATATAGTGTTTTCATTATAAACCAACTATTGATTTTTTTTTTTTCACAACGGTCATAAGTGGTAATTCGAACTTTTTTTATTTCTTCGTTTCAATCTTTTGATGTTTATTTATTTATTTATTGATTTATTTTTATTTAACGATATATATTAACTAAAAACATAAAATGACTTTAAATTCTTTCATTTAGTCTTTTGTATGAATTGAAAATATATTTTTACATTTACAATAGCTTGATAATTTACTTAATTTGTTTTCTAACCATAATAATACAAATATACGAACAATTTAAATTATTATAATGAATCATTATAAATATTTATAACACCCTAATTTTCACTCAATAATTATTGATAGTAAACTTAAACGTAAACTAAAAATAAATTACGAAAATTAAAAAAATTTCGTATTTATAAATCGTAAATATCTAAGTTATGTTGATCAAGATGTACTGAATCATCGTGAGCCAACCGTTACTTGTTGTTAAATATGTTATCTCTAGTCTGGCAGAGATATCATTTCCATGTTTCGACGATTTTTTATTTTATTTTACTCATTTATTAATCCAAATAAATTAATTAGTCATAACTTAATTTATTAGTTCTATTATCCGGAATCTCAGAATATTCATCCTGAAGTTTGCGGATGACCTGGCGCTGTTGGGAGAAAGCCCAGAGGCACTGCAGGATATGTTGAACACAACGGCAAGGTACATGAAGAAGAATGGGCTAGAAATAAACACCTAGAAGTCCTAAGTGATGGTGTTCAGAGCAGGTGGAAGACCCGGGAAAAGCGAACAGTGGAAAATTGGAAAAGAGAAACTAGAGGTGGTTAAGAAATCCAAGTATTTAGGATACTGGTTTAATGAGAGAAACAATGTGAGTGTACATGTGAGGGAAATGGCAGCAAAAGCGAGAAGGACAGCCAACGCGGCATGGGGTGTCATGAAGAGAGCAAAACTGAATGGGCTAGGAAGGAGGCTTTATGTGCTAAACACGCTAGCAAAATCAGGATGCCTATATGGTATTGATATGTGGGGATTGAGGAGGGAGAATGAAATTGAAAGGGTGCAAAGCAGAATAGCGAAAATGGCCATGGGAGTAAACCAAAACACGCCAGACTATATATGGAAAATGGAAACGCGCAGGCATAGCGTACAGGTCGAGGTGATGAGAAGAGTGAGTGATTACATGCTCAAAATTCAAAATATGGAGGAGACCGGTGGCCAAGGAAAAGTCCAATGGAAGAAATAAAAGCAATAAAAAATGAAACACCAACAAAATGGGGAGTTAAACTAGAAAAAGCCCTGACGGGTGTAGGAGATGGAGAGACACTGAGCTTGATCGGAAACAGAGAGGAGAGGGGGAAGGCAACAGAAATTGTGAGATAAAACATACAAACGTTACAGGACATTGAAATCCAAGGTAACTGGAACAAAATAGACAACTCTAATTACTGGAAGAGCTACAAGGAGATAAAAAAAGAATTGGGCATAGAGAAGTATTGGAATATCAAAGAAATAAAGGTAGAAGACAAGGAGAAATGGACCAGGATCAGATGTGGTAACCTTGGGAGAACACAGAGCAAAGGGTTCAAGGACACAAAATGCAGAGCTTGTGACGTAGAGGAGGAAAATTTCAACCACATCTGGTCCTGTCCAGCAATCAGGAAAGAAATAAGTCGAGAAACAGTAGAGGCGATGGAAAAATGGAGCGAGGGAAAAAAGACGAACAGCTGGCCCAAGAAATAATAAAAGCATTAAGTGGGGAGCCGGTGAAAACAATCGTGCAATATGCCAGGGAATATGAGAAGCAAATGACCAAAAATCACAAGGAAGTGAAGAAGGTGAAAGGAAACCAAAGTTAGCATAGGAAGTTAAGAAAATAAAAATAATATATGAAATAAATACAAAGTAAAAAATATATTTAAATATACGTAAGATATAACCTGTAAAAAACGTAACGTTGTACAGTTAAGAAAAATAAATAAATGAAAAAAAAGAAATACATCGTTAACAGCTTACATTTAATAAAATAATATATGATTTTTAAAATAATTCGTAGCTACAGTAGTGCCATATTTTAGGTTACTAACTATCATATATCTTTTGATTTGTCGGTAATATTCTACTTTGAACTTATTAGTGAGATAATTGAAATTTTTACTAGCAAGGAGACCTATTGATTCAAGTATAAGCTCAGTTTTTAATAAGTATGTAGGTGTTTCTTGTGAATCCTTTTTTTTTTTAAATTATTCACCAACTTAATTTTATAATTTCTACAGCATTCAAAACAAAAACATTTTTGTATACATGTATATACGTAGAGACATATGTATATATATTAGGGTGCGTCATTTTGGAGCAACATTTTTTTTTTAAGTGCATTTGGAAAATATCATAGTTCAACACTAAAAAAAAAATTTCGCGCAAGAAACAAAATTTTATGTCGATTACAGACCTAGCTTATTGAAAAATTCGACTTTCCCATTTAAATAATACGGGAAAAAATTTTTTTTTAGCTTTAAGTATTGTTAACTCATTAAACAAATCAATAGATCAAATAGACTAATACATATTTTTCTTGGAAATTGAACGCTCTACAAAAAAGGTCTCCTATCATTTTTCGATAAATCCATCTGTTCAAAAATTATTGGAGGTCGAAGTAAAGTTGGAGATCTCTTTACTTTGCCGGCGAAACTATCAGACTTATTACAAAATGTTGTAGGATCTTTTTAGTTGACAATTTTATTCTCTACAAATTATTACCTGTAAAATTTTTCAAATTCCGCATTATTTTCTATTTATTTTCATTTTAATTTCAAGCTATTAAAAAAGTGGCTCTGATCGATTTCAAGAGCTCGACATTGAAATGGAAATAACTAGAAAACGATGCGGAATTTGAAAAAACTTTACGAATAATAATTTGTAGGAAATAAAAATGTCAACAAAAAAGATTCTATGACATTCTGTAATAAGTCTGATAGTTTCGCCGGAAAAGTAAAAAGATCTCCAACTTTACTTCGACCTCTAATAACTTTCGAACAGATGGATTTATCAAAAAATGATAAGAGACCTTTTTTGTAGAGCATTCAATTTCCTACAAAAATATGTATTAGTCTATCCGATCTATTGATTTATTTGATGTGTTAACAATACTTAAAGCTAAAAAAAAATTTTTTCCCGTGTTATTTAAATGGGAAAATCGAATTTTTCAATGAGCTAGGTCTGTGATCGATATAAAATTTTTTATGTAATATATATATACATTAGGATTTTGAACAGTGGGATTTATCAAAAAATGATAAGAGACTTTTTTTGTAGAGTGTTCAATTTCCTACAAAAAAATTTGTTGTGCATAAAAATCCGTTGATTGGTTTATGAGCTGGAAAATTCTAAAACAAAAAAGATTTTTTTTTCCGTGTTTTTTAAATGGAAAATAGAAAAATGGATTGAGGCAAACCTTAATATAATTATTAAGAGCTCGGAATGGTACCAAAATTTTTATTTTTAGTTATACTTTCAATTTTTGGATACCATAAAAAAAAAAATCGGTCTGTCAGTTGACCCTGCGGGCCAGCCCCAAAACTTCCCGCTGTTTCCGAGCTCGCTGAGCTCGAAAACATTATTGTGAATATATTTTCGAGCTCTTCGAGCTCGCAATTACTTTTGTATGCCATTGTTTTGTAAAAAACCATTTTTTAGCATTTCTTTCTTCCACGATATCTCG